>NC_067476.1:155532098-155782098 GCF_947179515.1 Apodemus sylvaticus | reverse complement strand
AGTGAGATGGCTCAGCTGAGAAGGGGGCTTGCAGCTAGGCACGCTCTGAGTCCTCTCCTCTGCCTTCCAAGTGCTGGGATTAAAGGCATGTGTCACCACCACCTGGCAGGAAATTAAATTTTAGTAGTAAAAAAAATAATTTAGGAAAAGACCCCAGCTAGGCATAGTGGCAGCACACGCCTTTAATCCTAGCACTTCAGAGGCAGATCTCTGAGTTCGAGGCCAGCCTGGTCTGCAGAGTGAGTTCCGGCACAGCCTGAGATACAGAGAAACTCTGTGTAGAAAAAAAAGAAAAGTGGATGGCTGGAGAGATGGCTCAGTGGTTAAGAGCACTGACTGTTCTTCTGAAAGTCCTGAGTTCAAATCCCACAACCACATGGTGGCTCACAACCATCCGTAATGAGTTCTGACTCCCTTTTCTGGTGTGTCTGAAGACAGCTACAGTGTGCTTACATAGAATAACTTAAAAAAAGAAAAAGGAAAAGACCACCAAACTGTTCCCCCTCACTCAACTCTCTTATGAATGAAAATAATATAAAATATGAGATTTCTTGTCACTCATTCAAATCTTTCCCTTCCTTTCAAAATAATTTAATCAAGACACCTTTAGATCAAACAATCCCAGTTCTTAGTTTAATAAAACATCCTGTCTGCCGGGTGGTAGTGGTGGTGGTGGTGGTGGTGGTGGTGGCACATGCCTTTAATCCCAGCCCTTGGGAGGTAGAGGCAGGCAGATTTCTGAGTTCAAGGCCAGCTTGGTCTACAGAGTGAGTTCCAGGACAGCCAGGGCTACACAGAGAACCCCTGTCTTGAAAAAACAAAAAACAAAACAAACAAACAAACAAAAAAACACATCCTGTCCAAAGAAAGAAACAAGTATTTGAGGTCACTTGAAAAAGCAAAAAGATCAAATAGAAGAAGAAAAGTGTAAGGAAGGGCGGAGCTATACTTCTTTAATCCACATTTAACATTTGAAATAGAAAATGCTGCCCTTAAATGCTGGGAAGAAGACTGCACAGCTTGAAGTGTAATTACCTCTGTTGTTCAAGCTAAGGACCTGGTCAAACACCACTGGGGGACCCTGAGCTGCTGCTATCTTGAGCCAGGGAGGGGCAGGGGCACTGCCCACCCACCACAGACCTACATCCCCATTGCAAAATAGAAATAAAGTTACACTTCATGAAGCAAGAGAGTCCAGGCCAGACAAATCAGGAACTACAGCGTCGCTGGCTTGCATGCTTGTATGTATTATGTGATGCACATGTATTTACGGACTTATTGAGATAGTGTCTCATGCAACCCAAGCTGACTTCAAACTCACTAGGTAGCTGAGGATGACCTTGAACTTCTGATCCTCCTGCCTCAGCTTCCCAAGTGTTAGGGTGACTGGCATAGGCTGCCACAATTGGCTCTGTAGACGTCAAGAAAAGAATGTAAGCCTAAAACTAGTTGTGCCCAGTCCCCCAGAAGGGATTTTATTTGTGTGAATGAGCCTAGAAGAGAGGTGTGTTAGCCACCAGGAGCTAGACTGGCTCCATTCTAAATCATTGAACACTGGCTTATTTATGACCGGGTCTCAAATAGCCCAGGCTGTCTTCAAGCTCTGTTGTGTAGCTCAGGATGTCTCCCAGTTCCGGGATTCTACAGTGGTCTGGCTATTACTCTACACCCTGAAGGAAAAACAGACACAAAGTGATGTTTCAAACTCTTTGGTCCCTGTACCATTCAGAAAAGTTTCACTGTATGACAAAAAGAAAAAGGAAGAAAGAAAGAAAAACAAACAACAAAACCAACCAAATAAACAAAAAACTCTGAAGCCTTTCTTTCTTTCGAAAGGGAAATCCCTCCTAGAAAGCGTTTCTCAGACGGAGAAAGAAACAAACCCAAACCG
Organism: Apodemus sylvaticus; assembly: GCF_947179515.1. Lineage (NCBI taxonomy): Eukaryota > Metazoa > Chordata > Mammalia > Rodentia > Muridae > Apodemus > Apodemus sylvaticus. Next base: position 155,780,207 of record NC_067476.1, on the reverse strand, counting down.
TTTGGTTTGAACGGGGAGCGATTCTTCAGAGCAAGGAAGGAAATCAAAGGCTCATATTCCATCACGAAATTCAAAAGCAATCCATTCAGGAGGAACCCGACTGAGTTCCTCCACTCACCCAGCTCGCTCTAGAGAGAGGAAATTAGTTTACTGCCATATCGAAATAAAGAAGGCAGGAGGCGGCGGTCCAGAAAATCACGTGGTGCCTCCTTCCCCCTCCTCCCAACTCTCCCAGCCCTCCCCTCCCTCCATACGTTTGCAGGCTGTGCTGCGACTGCGCGTGGCTGCGTGACAGCCTTGCACACTGGGGCAAACCCTTAGGTGTGGGACTAAAAAGTGCAGAAAACGGCTAAGAACCAGACCATCTCACGTAGGTTTAGCGTTTCTCCCTGCTGCGCCCATATCCTTAGACTCCTCCTTCCTCCTCCCCCTCTTCCCCCCCCTCCTACCCCTTCTTCTCCTCCCCCTCGCAGGTCCAGTGTCCTGGACCCCTGTGAGGACCACGAGCCGAGCGAACCCAAGGACCTTGTGACGCTCCTTGGTGTTTTTAATTATTCAGATCGGACCTGGATATGTTCCTCGGGTAAGCTAGGACGCTTGTGAAGGCACTTGATTGTAAAGTAACTCCCAGCTAGCATTGTTCCTTCCCTCTCTCCACCTCTAACCCTATTCTCACCCTCCCTACCCCTTTCCTTCCCGCCCTCTCCCCTCCCCGCCCCCTCACCCCAATGGGTGTTCCGTTTGGTAGGCGTCCAAGCCATAGAGATACGCCTATTATATAGAAGCTATAAATAGGAGGACAGGGTTTACCAACTTGAAATCTAAAGATTGTGACACAGTCAGCCAATACTTTTGACCGAGAAAAGCAATCACTGGTTTTTGAGAATTCCATTGCAATTAAGAAAGTTTGTTGGCAAGACTAAAAACAGTAACAGAGGCCAGTGAGAATGGCTCCGTGTCTGAAGGTGCAAACTGCCAAGCGGGAAGACCTGAGTTCGATCCCCGGGTCGCACAGGGTGGAAGGTGACTCCTACAAGCAAAGACTTTAACTTCCTCACCAGCTCCCACACACATACACATACGGTCAATCAATAAACTTAATTTCAAAAGGAAAAAAGGGGGCAGGGGGCGGTGGCACATGCTTTAATCCCGGCACGCAGGAGGCATAGGCAGACAGAGCTCAGGGAGTTCGAAGGCAGGCTGGTGTAGAGAGAGAATTACAAGCCAGCCAGGGAGGGCTATCTAGGGAGACCGTGTCTCAAACAGCAACAAAACATCTGACCTCCTTGTTCAATGTAGTATGTATTAACTTTTACCATCCTCGGCAGAAAACCATGGAAACACTCAGTATTACACAGTATGCCGGTACTCAAGACTGGGTCATTTCCAAAACAGAGCCGGCAGTGGTGGCGCATGCCTGTAATCCCAGCACTCTGGGAGACAGAGGCAGGTGGATTTCTGAGTTCAAGGCCAGCCTGGTCTACAGAGTGAGTTCCAGGACAGTCAGGGCTACACAGAGAAACCCTTTCTGGGCGGGAGTGGGGGTGGGGGGGGTGAGGGGGACATTTCCAAAACAGACACCCTTCACAATCAGAGCTACATAATAAAACGCTCTCTCTCTCTCTCTCTCTTTCTCTCTCTCTCATACACACACACACACACACTGAATAATATTAACAATAAATAACAAGAATAATATAAAGCTTACAAATAAAGCCAGAAAGGGATGCTATGGGTGAGTGACTTTTATGAAATATGTTAGATTTTATTTATGTGTTTTGTCTGCTTGTATATGCACACCATGCTCATGCCGTGTTCCACAAAGGCCAGAAGGCAGTGCCTGCTTCCCTGGAACTGGAGGTATAGATGTAATCTATAGGACCCAGGACCTCTGTAAGAGCAGCCAGTGCTCTTTTTATTTTTGGTTTTTCGAGTCAGGGTTTCTCTGTGTAGCCCTGGCTGTCCTGGAACTCACTCTGTAGACCAGGCTGGCCTCGAACCTGCCTCTGCCTCCCAAGTGCTGGGATTAAAGGCGTGTGCCACCACTGCCCAGCCAGCCAGTGCTCTTAATCTTTGAGCCACCTCTCCAGTCTCTCTCTTTCTTTCTCTCTTTCTCTCTCTCTTAAGATTTATTTATTATTATATGTAAATACACTGTAGCCCTCTCTGACACCCCAGAAAAGGGTGTCAGATCTCATTACAGATGGTTGTAAGCCACCATGTGGTTGCTGGGATTTGAACTCAGGACCTTCAGAAGAGCAGTCAGTGCTCTTAACCACTGAGCCACCTCATATATGTGTGTGTGTGTGTGTGTGTCATACATATACTCATGTAAACAAAATAAATCAATAAATCAAAAGAAACCTGATATTTGTTAAATAAGTACATATATAAATGAACAAATAATTTAAATGGGCTCATATGAAAACCAATGTAGCCGGGCTGTGATGGCACACGCCTTTAATCCCAGCACTTGGGAGGCAGAGGCAGGTGGATTTCTGAGTTCGAGGCCAGCCTGGTCTATAGAGTGAATTCCAGGACAGCCAGGGCTATACAGAGAAACCCTGTCTCAAAACAAACAAACAAACAAACAAACAAACAAACAAAAACAAAAAACAAAACAAAAAAACCCAATGTAACCTCTACAAAGTTTTTTAAAAATAATTTTAAGGTGTTCTTTTTCCTTCTTTCTTCCTTTTCTTAGTTCCCCCTCTACCTACCACCAAAATAATTTAACTAAACCTCAATTCACCTACACGCCTGACTGGCTGTGCATACTCTGAAGAGACAGGGAGGCAGAGAGCTTGAGGCCGCGTGTCCTGCCTAGTGTCTGTCCACCCTTCTCCCTCCTCACTCTTAATGAAGCCATTCACCCTCTCTCCCCCCAGCCCCCAGCCCCAGGAAACGCTCGGATTTCCCTCCCAGTCATATTTTAACTGGGATCCTTTCTGAAGTGTGGACGGAATCTATGGACAAGGTCCTAGGTCTGACATCACTGTACATTCTGAAAGGGATGATGGTTCTCCGATTGTTGTGTGAGGTCCTAAAGTCCTAGGAGAGCCAGGTTCCGGGCTCCACCTTCTTTTGTATTTTGGACATGCATTGAATACCTACCTGTTCCTCCCAGAAGGAGCTTTCTTAATATGTGGAGCAGAAAACTGAAAGCAGTCGTTAGTTAACCACATCGTGTTTATCTGCCAGTGATTCCATTAGGGTGCTCTCTGCTCTGCTCACCTCTTGCATTATTCCGGGCAGTTTGTCAGTGTGCATTTCCTAGCCCAGCGGTGGTGGCGCACGCCTGTAATCCCAGCACTCTGGGAGGCAGAGGCAGGCGGATTCACTGGAACTCACTCTGTAGACCAGGCTGGCCTCAAACTCAGAAATCTGCCTAACTCTGCCTCCTAAGCACTGGGATTAAAGGCGTGTGCCAACACTGCCCATCTTAAATAAAATCTTTTTTAACAAAGCAAGCAAGAAAGAAAAAGAACATGTTAGAACAACAGCTGTGTTTTGGTTTCCCTTCTTGGACTTGTGATTTTTTTTAAGGACCTTCCTTAGGCAGCCATTTCTGAACTATAATATTTATTGTTCAAGCACTCTGTTTCCATAATAACTACCTCAAACCACTGACCCGGTTTTGAGCAAGTTTGTAATACTCTTGTAGAGTTCTCTCTTCCAAGATGAGCCAAATGTGATTGATCTATTAATTAGCAGAAACCATCCTCTGAAATTACCTTGCATTAATCACAATTCATGCAAAATGTATCCAATCAGTCTTAAGATGTAGGTTTGACAAACTCTCCTTTCTTTGGAGACTGAAGTCGATTTTAATAACCCTTGCTGGATAAATCATTAACTCAGCACAGCCTGAAATGATAAGTAGTGGAGAGGAAATTCCAAAAAGCACAACAGCTGAACTCTGGCAAAGCCCAGAGCGATGTGAAGAGGAGCTGAGGAGGCGGGGGGGGGGGGGGGGGGGGCGGGGGGGGGGGCTGGAGGAGGCTGGGGGGCTGGAGGAGGCAGGGGAAGGCAGAGGCTGGAGAAGGTAAGGGAGGCTGGAGGAAGCAGGAGGAGTCAGGGGGAGGCTGGAGGAGGCAGAGGAGGCAGGAGGAGGCAGGGGGAGACTGGAGGAGGCTGGAGGAGGCAGGGGAGGCTGGAGGAGGCAAGGGAGGCTGGAGGAGGCAGGGGAAGACTGGAGGAGGCAAGGGAGGAAGGAGGAGGCTGGAAGAGGCAGGAGGAGGCAGGGAAGGCTGGAGGAGGCTGGAGGAGGCAGGGGAGGCTAGAAGAGGCTGGAGGAGGCTGGAAGAGGCTGGAGGAGGCAGGGGAGGCAGGAGGAGTGAGGGGGAAGCAGGGGAGGGAGGAGGAGGCAGGGGGAGACAGGAGGAGGCTGGAGGAGGCAGGGGGAGGCAGGAGGAGGCAGGAGGAGGCTGGAGGAGGCAGGGGGAGGCAGGGGAGGCAGGAGGAGGCAGGAGGAGGCTGGAGGAGGCAGGGGGAGGCTGGAGGCATGATGCTGGCAGTTGGGGATGTTGGATGGAAGGAAGGGGTTCAAGTTGATTCTCCTGAGACTGGGGGCTGGTGGGAAATATGCAGAGCCCACAGGGAAGGAAAACCCACCCACCATAGCTTAGCCTTTTGGTGAAAAACACTTAAAAGCTGTGTAGAGCCCAAGCACAATGATTCACTGGTCACAAGTTCTGTTCTCCACCAGCCATTTGTACTTCTAAAAGGTTGACTTATTTTATGTGAGTACACTGTCGTTGTCTTCTGACACACCAGAAGAGGGCATCTGATCCCATTACAGATAGCTGTAAGCCAAGCCACCATGTGGTTGCTGGGAATTGAACTCAGGACCTCTGGAAGAGCAGTCAGTGCTCTTAACCTGTGAGCCATCTCTCCAGCTACCCCACCCACCCCTCCCCATTTGTACTTCCAAATGTTCCTTCTCTTTGCTTCAAACCTTACTCTTTGAAAAGCCTGCACACTTCACTGCCCTCGGATCCTGATCCCTGGGAGTCTGCCTTACCGATAAGGACACAGAAGCCCTTGAGGTTAAGCGCAAAATTACATGGCATGCCCAGAACAGAAGTCTCCAAGACCCCAAAGTAAGCCGTACCGCTTCTCCAGGCCCCAGCGACCTTCTTACCTAATTAACCGGCTGAAATCAACGATATTGCACGGTTTCCCACTCAAAATGGTGGTGCTTTTAGTGTGTGGGATTCCAAGTCAGCTTTCTTCGTAACTTCCCTGAGTATGTCTACTTAAACATATACATTTTATATGCATTGCATATGTGTATGCATATGTGTATTATATAGTTGTATCCATGTATGTGTGTTTATATGTGTTTCCTTACATGTGTGTAACATACATATAATACACACCTACATACATGAAACTACCCCACAAGGAGAAGGGCTGCATGTGTAGTGTTTCCTTTTGTTCTGTTTTTACAATGCTGGAGACCAAACCCAAGCTCTCCAGCATGTTACCATATGTTCTGCCAGCCACCGATTTATACCCTAAACCAAATAGAATGTTCTACAGAAGCCAGGAGTGGTGGTGCACACCTGTAATCCCAGCACTCTGGGAGGCAGAGGCAGGCAGATTTCTGAGTTCGAGGCCAGCCTGGTCTACAGAGTGAGTTCCAGGACAGCCAGGGCTACACAAATCCTGTCTCGAAAAAACCAAATCCGAAAAACCAAAAAAACCAAAAAAAAAAAAAAAAAAAAAAAAAAAAAAAAAAAAGAAAGAAAGAAAGAAAGAAAGAAAGAAAGAAAAAGAAAAAAGAAAATAGGATATTAGTGAAATTAGTGAGAGGGAAGAGAAAAAACAAAAACAAGCAAACAAAAAAAACCCTTCCACATACCTCCTGAAAGATTTACTTGGGGAAGGGTAGAAATACAGAGGAAGGGGTGAGCCCCAATCTTAGAAAACATGGAATTTGATTGAAATATTTTCCTAAATACAGTGTCCTGTGGGGAGCTGGACGCCTGAGCTACCTGTGAGCCCCGGTACGCATGGAGTTTCAAAAAATTGGGTAAAAGCTAGAGGGTGCAGCCTCCTGGGGGCAGAGGCAGGACTGAGTTTGAGGGCCAGTCTGTAGGGAGACCCTGTTTCAAAATGGAAGGAGATGGGAGCTAATGCTTGTAATCCCAGATCTCAGGAAACTAAGGTAGGCAAATCCATGAATCCATGGTTCAAGGCCAGCCTGAGCTACATAGGGATTTCCAAGCCAGCCTGAGCTAGAAGAGTAAGACCCTGTCTAAAGGGGTGGGGGAAGCCTGGTGGTTGCAGGTATTTCATAAACTCTGTTGTTTGGGGACCATTTGCCTTCTTGACGTAGTGCATGTTTTATAAAGTGAAACATAAAATTCTCTTGAATTCATCTTAGAGGATGATGGTTCCATCCTAGCAGGGGACAAGCCCTGGAAACACAGGCACACCCAGGTGTCCGCAGCTTTGAAGCTCTGACTGCTGCTTTATCACTCAAAGCTGAGACAGCTCAGCTCTGTGATTAAGGGCTTTAAACCCTGAAGAAGCCAGGCAGCCCCTGCAATCGCAGCCCAGGGCTGCTCAAGGCTGCCTTTGGCCTGACATCCTCCCCACCCCCCTCCGTGCTCCCAGGGGAGGAAATCGCCTTTTGCAGGGGTGGGGATGGGGAGGGGGATGTCCACTGCTCTGAGAATCACACATTTTGGGGAGCACTCCCCTTTAGTGTGGCTTTCCAGAGCGGCAGAACTCTGGTGGACTTTGCTCTTCGTGTTGAAGCCTCTGGGGAAGTTGATCAAGTTATGGTTTATCATTTGGCAAGGGACACTCAGAAACAGCTAAAGCAAAGGTCGCAGGGACCAGCTCCAGTTTTAAATTGAGCCTCGGGAGGGTAGTTTTAAACGGAGGGTACATGAAGCTTTCTGGGAAAATGGTCTGTTCTTGAAATGTTAGGAATCTAGAAGCGATTGATCATTTATTACAGTGTCACGTGGATGCTTCTGATGGAAAAATGAATGAAAACATAACGCGGCTAACTTGGTGGTGGGGGGTGGGAGGAGGAAGTTCTTTTCTTTGCCAGAAGCAAACATTCACTGAATGACACACACACACACACACACACACACACACACAATCCCAGTGCTGAGGCAGAAATATCAAGAGCTAAGAGGCTACCCTGAATAACAAGGAGGGACCCTGATTCAAAACAAAAGTAAAGCAACCATCGACGATGACAAAACACCGTGAACACTGTAAATAAACCAATAGATAAAGAAAGAATGCATAGCCTAGGAATAATCATAATTTTAAAATGCATTAGAATTGTAAAAAGAAATTCGGACTGTATCAAAATCTTTTCAGGGGTGGGAGGGAGATTTTGGAAAGTGTTTAAAACTAATGGACAGACACCATTCCGGCCTGGTCCCGAGACAGGTCAGAGGAGCTGCCGGCAGGTTCCAGCAGCAACATCGAAATCCTGGAATCTTAAAACCAGAGCTGGTTCTGGTGCCCAGTCTGCTGCATCCCGGCTCCATTACTTATTGATGCTTTTAAATTGATGTTGCAGTGGCCAGCTGAGGCCTCTGCTTTCTTCTGTGAAGTGTGTGACATTCCTGTTTTCCCCTTCCTCCCCCCAGCTCCCCAACCCCCCTCACCCCTTCTCTTCTTCCTCCCCCTCTGCCAGGGCTCAGAGAGCAAATGTAAAAATGTCCCCAGATGAATGCATAGTACCGTGAGCAAGGCTGGGAACGCAGCCTGGGCAGACCTTCATTTTTAGTTGCATCAGCTGACCCCCCCTCCCCCCACCCCCACCCCGTCCCTGTTCCCCTACACTGGAGCTCTAGATCCTAGCTAGGTTTGGCAAACCCTTAACTTGGCTGGAAAGATCTCCCTCTGGCAAAATAGAAAAACCTCTTTGTTTTGTTTCGAGACAGGGTTTCTCTGTGTAGCCCTGGCTGTCCTGGAACTCAATCTGTAGACCAGGCTGGCCTCGAACTCAGAAATCTGCCTGCATCTGCCTCCCAAGTGCTGGGATTAAAGGTATACATACACCACCACCGCCCAGGTTGAAAAACTTATAAGGATTTCCGTTTGCTTCATCTTTAATTTGTCCAATAAAAAAAAGCTAAAACCTTAAAACACTCTTTAAAAATAAACGTGAAAACATCAAAGTACAGTAAACTTTCAGGACATGCATGCATGTTTTCCTGTGAAGAGTCTTTCCTTTTTTTAAAAAATACATTGCAAGTGCCTTGGTACAAGTGTGGGGGGTCAGAGGACAGTTTACAGGGGTGGAGACTCTCCCCATGCCCATGTGGCTCCCAGGGGTTGAACTCAGATGGTCAGTCCTGGAGGCAGGTCCTTTCCCTGCAGAGCCATCTGCCCGACCTCTCTAAAGAGTCTTCTGAACAAACAAACCAACCAAACCACGTCGTGAACACAGATTCTTCACAGAGGATGGAAACAACCAACGGAGCTGTGTGGGACACGCTCCTGATAACCATGATAAGAGAGGAAACTGAATTAGCCCCCTGCAAGGCCTCACAGCTAAAGAAGCAGGCAGCAGGCAGGGCTGGGTGGATCTCAGCTGATGGAGGGCTTGCTTGGAGTATAGAAAGCTTTGGGGTTCTATCTCCAGCAAGGAGTAAAACAGGAAGTGGTGGCACACAGCTTTTAATCTCAGCACTTGAGAAGATGAGGAAGGAGGATTGCTCTTGTAGAGGACTGGAGTTTGGCTCCTAACACCCACTTGGGTGGCTCCCAGCTTCCGGTAAGCCCAGCTCCAGTGTATCCATTGCCTCTGGCCTCAGAGGGCACTGTGCTCATATGCACACACACACATAGACATATACATATACTCTAATTTTAAAGTAGAAGAAAGCTTGCTGTTGTAGTAGCAGAGGCAGGCACATCTACATGAGTTCCAGGACAGCAAGGGCTATGTAGAGAGAATCTGTCTTAAAAGGAAGAAGCTGGGTGGTAGTGGTACACACCTTAATCCTGGCACTGGGAAAGGCAGAGCCAGGTGAATCTCTGAATTTGAAGCCAGGCTGGTCTACAGATCGAGTTCCAGGACAGCCACAGCTGCACAGAGAAACCATGTCTCAGAAAAAAACAAAACAAAATGAAAAACAAAACCAAAAAGAAGATCATGAAAAAAATCTGGAGAGCCTTAAATATTGACTGCTATCTGACAGGATATAAAAATAAACCTGGGCTCAACCATTGAGCACTGCCCTGGACTTTTTACACACACACACACACACACACACACACACACACACACACATACACACATGCACATATTCACACATACTCACACATACATACACACACTCACATACAAAAACACACATAGTCACACACATGCATACACACACATATATATATACACACCCCCACATATCCACAAATACACATATATACACATATACACATATAATCACATACATACACACACATACATAGTCACAACACATGTGTATACACACACATTTATATACAACCACTCACACAAATACACACATATATACACACATACACATACACTCACATATACATATATATATATACTAGTACACACATATGCACATATACACATGCATACACACATATTCACACACATATATACTCACACGTACATACACATACTCGTGTGTGCGCGCACACACACACACACACACACACACACACAGAGGAACCCAAAGGATTGGAAGAACCATTTCCTGTGCCCAGTGGGAAAGTTTCCTAGAATGACAAGTGGTCATGTGGGATGATCTTAACAACATTCTAGTCTGTTTCCTCAGATCAAAAAGGACAGACACAAGCCGGGCATTTAGATCTGCTGTGGCCGACTGTCTCCTCTCCCCTAGAGGAATTACACGCTCCAGCCTAATACCATGAGCCTAATACCTTAGCCCTCGGAGTACAAAGACCAGTGAGGGTCAGATGACACTGCTATATTTAGAAAGAACTCTTTCTTCTATTTGGTTCAGCCCTGACAGTTTTCTGCTCTGAACAAACAGAAGATTTAAGGCTGTGTTATCTCTCATTTGGTGAATGAGCTGAAGTCTTGCCCCCATTTAGCGACTAACATGCATTTAAAAAAAAAAGAGAGAGAGAGAGAGAGATACTTTCTTCATTCAACATGCCCCGCCCTTCTTTTTTCAAAAGAACTTCACCGGAAGGGGAAGGCTGCATGAAGAGTGTTTAACAAATGTTGAAGAAGATAGGGTATTCACTCCACTGAGCCGATCTTTGCGCATAGAATCTCGAGGTGATTTAGATAGCAATCTCCCCGCCCCCCAAACTAACACCAGGGGACAAACTAGCTCAAGTAACTAACGATGATGACTGTAAAAAATTAACTCCAAAGAAAAGAGAAAGAACAAAAATTAACTCCACAGGAGCAGGGAAATAGCTCATGCCTACTCAAGCCTTTCCTCTTAGAAGATTCCTGGAAATAATGTTTCCTTTTTTTAATGGACAGCTCTTTTTCGTTGATTAAAAGTAAAGTTATTATTATATGCAAATGCAGGGGAGGTGTGCATGCCACAGCAGGACCGTGGAAATCAGAAGGTGCTGTGGAGTCCGTCTCCCTTCAGTCCTTACACAGAACCGAAAATCCCGGCTTTCGTGGTGTTCTTACACAGAACCGGAAGTCCCGGTTTTCGTGGCAAGTTACTTGAGGGGCAGCAATCCCTGGCACAGCTCTTTCAGTTTGTTTGTTTGAAGATTTTCAAATGTTGCTGTTTTTCTTTAGATTTTCAAAATTTTATGTGCATGAGGTTTTTGCCAGACCGCGCGCGCGCGCGCTCCGCGCGCAGCGCAGCGCGCACACACACACACACACACACACACACACACCACCACCACCACCACCACACCACCTGCACATGTACACAACTGAGGAGGTCAGAAGAAGATATTGGATCCCCTGGAAGTGGAGTTATGGAAGTTTGTGAGCTGAGTGCTGCTTCTGGGAATCAAACCCAGGTCCTCTGAGAAAGCAGCAAATGGTCTTACCTACTGAGCTGTCTTCCTAGCCTCTGGCCCAGGTTTGTTTGTTTTTTTTTTAAAGTTAAATATTATGGGGTCTGGAGAGATGGCTCAGCGGTTAAGAGCACTGACTACTCTTCTGAAGGTCCTGAGTTCAAATCCCAGCAACCACATGCTGGCTTACAACCATCTCTAATGAGATCTGACTCTGTCTTCTGGGGTGTCTGAAGACAGTGACAGCGGACTTAAGTATAATAAAAAAAATAATTTTTTTTTGGATTTTTGGATTTGTTTTTTTTTTTTTTTTTTTTTTGAGACAGAGTTTCTCTGTATAGCCCTGGCTGACCAGGCTGTAGACCAGGCTGGCCTCAAACTCAGAAATCCACCTGCCTCTGCCTCCCAGAGTGCTGGGATTACAGGTGTGTGCCACCACCGCCCTTAATTTATTTATTAAGAAATAAATCTTTAAAAAAAAGTTAAATATTATGAACATCAGTGGCCTACAGAACCAACACTTTTGCCAGTTATGGGTAGGATATATAGTAAAACAAAAACAAACAAAAACAACAACACCTAATTTTTTCTTTCTATCTTTGATGCTCCCCTCCCCCACCTCCCCAGGGCAGAGTTTCTCTGTATAAATCTAGCTACCCCTGAACTCACTCTGTAGATTAAACTGACCTGGAACTCAAGGATTTTACAGCCTCTGTGCCACCTTGCAAGTGCTGGGATTAAAGGCACTGTCACCACAATCAGCTGGTTGTAGCTGGTTGTTTGTTTGTTTTGGCCCTCAGTCCAGTCCTGAGTGGTCTGGAACTCCTTATATAAATCACATTGGTTCAAAGGACCCGACCAAGACAAGACGGGCAGTGGTGGTACACGCCTTTAATCCCAGCACTTGGGAGGCATAGGCAGGCAGATTTCTGAGTTCTAGGCCAACCTGGTCTACAGAATGAGTTCCAGGACAGTCAGGGCAACACAGAGAAACCCTGTCTTGAAAACAAAAACAAAAACCAAACAAAAAAACAAAACAAAACAAACAAACAAAAACCAAAAAAACCAAAAAACAAACAAAACAAAAAAAAACCCCGACCAAGCCGGAGGAGTTGGAGCAGTCCTGTCCTCCCAGCTTACAGGTAGAAGCAGGAAGATTACAAATTTGTCAGCTACCCGAGATCCTGTTTTAAAAACTACAGTGAACAAATATATACACTGAAAACCGTACACATCTAAAGATGCCTGTGGTTCTGATGAGTCACGCCGAGAACACTGGCTACAATCTCCTAAACCTTCCATTTTGGCAAAGACCTCACTGATGGGATTCGATCAGGCTTGAGAGAGAAGAGGAAAGCCCAAGGTTGTATCTGGGATGTGCTTCCTTCCTTCCCCCACCCCCTGGCAGACGTGTCTTCCTCGGTCAACACATACGCTGAATGAAGCCAGCAGGGTTGAAAATACACGAACAGGGTGCTGGGGCGGTGGCTCAGTGTGTAAGGGCACTTGCGGCTCTTCCACAAGTTCCCAGCACCCAGGGTCACCGCTGCCTGGATCGCCAGCTCCGGGGGATCTGAAGCCCTCTTCCAGCCTCTTTAGGAGCCTGCACTCCCATGCATGTTCCCACCCACAGACAGATAAATACATCTCTAAAAGAAAACAACGAGCCTCTTCCGCAAGAGTAGGAACAGAGTCAAGTTGCCACTAAGTATGCTACCGCTTGCAAGCAGCCCGGAAGCAGCACTGAGGCCCAAGTCCCGCCCACTTCAGGTCCTGCCAGGCTAAAGGCCTGTCAGTCAATGGTTGGAGGCAGAGGCAGGTTGATTTCTGAGTTCGAGGCTAGCCTGGTGTACAGAGTGAGTTCCAGGACAGCCAGGGCTACACAGAGAAACCCTGTCTCGAAAAACCAAAAAAAAAAAAAAGGTGTTATTTAAAAAAATTATATATATATTTATATATAAATTATATTTGATATATTTAGTATATTATATTTATATCTAATGTATAATTTATGTGTAAAAATATAAATATAATATATAAATATATGTTATGTATGATATGATATATATGACAGGGGGGTCACACACAGGGAAAAGACAATGCTAAAATATTTCATTTTAAAGAAATATGTTGCCGGGCAGTGGTGGCGCACACCTTTAATCCTGGCACTTGGGAGGCAAAGGCAGGCAGATTTCTGAGTTTGAGGCCAGCCTGGTCTACAGAGTGAGTTCCAGGACAGCCAGGGCTACACAGAGAAACCCTGTCTCAAAAAAAACAAAGCAAATAAACAAAAAAACAAAAAAGAAAGAAAGAATTTTGTTTTGGGGGCTGGAGAGCTTTGGGGGCTGGCTTATCAGTAGAGAGAACGGGTTGTTCTTGCAGAGGATGGGGTTCAATCCCCTGCACCCTCATGGCAACTCAACCATATTAACCAGAACCAGGGAATCCTATGCCATTTCCAGCCGTCCATGAACACCAGGCACAAAGATAAGACACAAACATATGTGCAGACAAGATACCTTGTGGGTAAACCTGCGGTACATTCTTAACTAGTGATTGATGAACTGCAGATGGTGCTATCTCTGGGCCGGTATTCTTAAGCTTTGTAAGAAAAAAAAAAAAAAAGAAAAGCCAGCCAGTCAGCAGCGTCCTCCATGGCCTATGCACCAGCTCCTGCCTCCCCGGTTCCTGCCCTGTGTGAGTTCTGGTCCTGGCTCCCCTCAGTGACCTGAGAGATGTAAAAAGAACTAAGCTATTTCCTTCCCAAGTTGCTTTGGGTCTTGGAGTTTTATCACAACGAAGACAATGACTGAGCAAGAACTATAGAGAAGCTAGAAATGCTGACCCTAGTGTATCCCAGAGTGCATCCCTGGGGTGTTCTGATGACTTATTAAAACGCTGGCGTCTTTGCAAAACCCCACATGTCTATTTTGAATAGCTTGTTGCACAGTTGAAACTATACGAGTAAAGAATGCCCTTTCAGGCTGATCTACCTAGAAACTGTGGCAGACACAGCCTCGGCCCAAGAGAACATTAGCAAATGAAAGAAGAGGAAAGAGGAAGGACACAGTTACAGAAAGACAGGAAGTCTGAGGTTTGTCAGTTGCTGAAGCAGTTCTTGTGTTCTAAGTGTCTGTGTGATCTGAGAGTTCCCTTTGGGATAACAAAAAAAAAAAAAAAAAAAATGCTAGCTAGTGTTAAAAACCAACAGCAAGCAAGGCAGGCGTGGAAGCAGGAGGATGGAAAGGTCCAAGGCAAATATATAGTTACATAGCTAGACCCTGTCTCAAACACACACACACACACACACACACACACACCTCTAATCCCAGCACAGAGGTGGGGAAAGACGGGAGGCCTTCACGGACTTCCTGTGGATACCCTGTCTCATAAACAAACAAGAGAATAGCAATGAATAAAAGTACAAAAAGCAACGCAGGCTTCGGAGGTGCAGCTCTGTGGCAGAGCGCTTGCTCAGGATATACAAGGCCCTTGGTTCACCTCCAATACTTCAAAAACAAAAGACCCAAATCAGGGGTTGGAAGTCTACTCAAATGGAGGACTGCTTGCCTCAAAGGCAGAGAGCCCTAGATTCTATCTCCAGCAACATAAAAGCCTGCAGGAGTGGTGCGTGCTTGTCATCCAGTGCTTGGGAGTGGAGGCAGGACGATCAGGAGTTCAAGGCGATCCTCCAAAACTTAGCAGGTTCAAGGTCAGCCTAGGACAGGAGACCCTCCCTTTCCCAAAAAAATCTCCCCTGTAAAGCACCACATTATTTAAATCCCAGAGTGGAGAAGTTTCTAATTAAAGGAAGGGGCTAGCTTCGCTCTCTACCTCACTCAAGAAATTCAGTCTATTTCAAGGCTTTCAATTGTGAATGGCTTTCCCCCCAAGTTCTACACTCATTAAATAGCACAAAGCTGGAGGTAGGGGATGTGGCTCAAGAGGCAAAGAGCTCGCTGCGGAAGTATGAAGCATTGAGTTCAAATCCCTAGGGCCAAGCTAAAAAATAGTACTTGTTTGTAATCCCCGTGTTCCGAAGGCAAGATAGGAGGCAGAAGCAGGAGAACCCCTAAAAGAGACAGTCTCAAACAAGGTAGAAATCAAGAACTAACATCCAAGAGTGGCTAAGTGGCTAGCTTGCGCTCTCTCACCCCTCCCCTCTCTTCCTCTCTCTTTTCCTCTCTCTCTCTCTCTTACATACATACATACACACACACAAGCATGCACACTCATACTCGCACTCACACACATGCACACATGCTCACACATACACACATACAGACCACACACATAGGCACACATGCAAATACTCAGAAGCACACGTGTATCCTTGTGAAGGCTAGGTGTCAGATCCCCTGGAGCTGAAGTCACAGTCAGTTGTGAGCTGCCATTGGGCACTGGGAAGCAAAATTTCGTACTCTCCAAGAACAGTCAGGGCTCCCTTAACCACTGAGCTATCTTTTGGGCCCAAACAGTATCTTACTTGGCAGACCAGCCCAAGGTGGTCTCGAACTCTCAATCTTCCTTCCTCAGCTTTCTCAAGTGCTGGGACGGGAGTGTGTCCCCATATCGGGCCGGCTCGTTCTTGGGCACAGTCGTCCTGTTTAAATAAGCCCACACATACACCATCTTTCATCTCGAGGCTGCCGTGATTCACGTGAATGCACCTCCAGCTAAATGCTAACCTCACTAGCTCACTTAAACCAAATTCCTCTTCAAATGACCCTGGGGACAGTAGTCAGTGAGTATTTTCCATCAATATCCTAGTCTTTTTGTGCCACCTACCCGGCTCAGTGACAGCAAAAATCAAGTACAGAAAGTAACTAAATTTGGCACCTGCATAGCTGTTCAGATGGAGCTTAACGTTTGAATACCAAATGGAAACTTACATAATGTAAAATTAGTTTTCCTCTGATTTTTCCCCTCAGTTATAAAACATAAAGCCCCCCAAAAAACAAAAACAAAAACCATAAAGCCAATCCATATTATTTATTTATTTAATTTGATTTTTCAAGACAGGCTTTCTCTGTATAGCCCTGGCTGACCTGGAATTCACTCTGTAGACCAAGCTGACCTGGAATTCACAGAGATTTGCCTGCCTCTTCCTCCTGCCTCCCCCACCCCCCACACCCCCACACCCCCAACCTCCTAGTGCAGGGATTAAAGGCTGCACCACCTCCTCCCGGCCATAAAACCATTCTTACAGGAGCTATACAAAATGGCAGTGAGGTGGGGTGTAGATCAGCAAGTGGAGTGCTTGCCTGGCGTGCATGGAGATCCTAGATTCTACCTGGTGCACCAGTGTAAATGGAGCATGTGGTTGGTGCCTGACACTCCTGAACCCAGAAGCCAAAGGAAGAAGGATTGCTCTCAAATTGTGACCAGAAAAGGGTGTTGAAGTTCGAGGCCAGCCTGGTCTACAGAGTGAGTTCCAGGACAGCCAGGGCTACACAGAGAAACCCTGTCTCGGAAAAAAAAAAATAAAATAAATAAATAAATAAATAAAGTCATCCTCAGCTACATGGTGAGTTTGATGCTAGCCTGGGCTACATGAGACCTTGTCACAGAAACAGAGATCTGGGGAGGTGGTTCAGCAGTTAAGAGCAGTTGTAGATCTTGGGTTGTGATCTGCCGAGTGCATGCTGGGAATTAAATGTAGGTCTTCTGAAGGAGCATCCAGTGAGCTTAACCATAGAGCTTATCTCTCCAGCCCTGGCACTTCTTTAAATTATATATATATATATATATATATATATATATATATATATATATATATATATATATAATAAATATAAGTATATATATTGTTTTTTTGGGATTTTTTTGTTGTTGTTGTTGTTTTTGTTTTTTGGATTTGGTTTTTTCAAGACACGGTTTCTCTGTATAGACCTGGCTGTCCTGGAACTCACTCTGTAGACCAGGCTGGCCTTGAACTCAGAAATCTGCCTACCTCTGCCTCTCAGAGTGCTCAGAGTGCTGGGATTACAGGCATGAGCCACCACCACCTGGCTTTATTTCTATATTTCTTAAATTGTGTGTGTGTGTGTGTGTGTGTGTGTGTGTGTGTGTGTGTGTGCATGCAAGGGTAGGTGTCAGAGGAAGCCAGAAAAATCCATCAGATTCCCCCAAAGAAAGAGTAACAGGCAGTCAGTCATGAGAGTTGCCTTCTGTGGGTCCTGGGAACCGAACTCCCGACCGTCCCCTGACCCAGCTGCTAGCACTCTTAACCCCTGGGCCATCTCTCCATCCCCATGCTGATATGCATAAATGGAAGATCATCATTATAAAAGATAAAAGTTGGATTTTTACTTGCTTGCTTTTGGAGTCTCTAGCCCTTTAACCCAGGATTGTCTGGAACTCACTACAGTGCACTGTAGCTCAGGATGCCCCATCCCCGAGGGCTGGGATTACAGAAGTGCTCTACTAAGACCAGTTTGTGCAGTGCTTGGGATGCGGCTCAGGGCTCTGTGCACAGCAGACGAGCACCTTAGTGATTGATCTATAGACCCCAGCCCTCTCCACATCAGCGTTTCCCAGCTTTCTCACTGCTGTAGCTAACGGGAAACTTAAGGTAGGAAAGAAAGGTATACTTTGGCTCACAGTTTGAGGAACACAGTCCGTCGTGACACCAAAGTCATGGCGGCCAGTCCCACTGCATCTTCAAGAGTCAGGAACCAGAGAGAGCCCGAAGCTGGTTCTCGGTGTCTGTTCCTCTTTTTATCCATTCCTGCATCTCCGCCCGAGGGAAGATGACACCCCTGTGTGGGGATTGTCTTCCATCAGTTGTCAGGTATAGCAACCCCCTCACAGGCGTGTCCGCGAGGCTTGTCTCCCGGGTGACTGTCAGTATCAGCCATCGGCCGTTCACAAAGCTCACACCGGGGTCTGCTTTGCCAGTGTGGTCGTTAGTATTAACTTCAGCTGGATTCACAGGAGAGACAGCAAACGTGGAAGGGATTATTCAGTTTAGGCTTGTCTTGAGCAAGGCCTGTAGGGAAGGATTGTTTGATTAGGCTAATTGATGTGGGAAGACCCAGTTCAACTGCTCAACAGTGGGTGGCACCATTCCCTCTGCAGGGATCAGGGACTGTTTAGAGAAACCAGCAGGTGTCCATTGCTCTCTCTGGGTACTCTGTAGCCAGCCGGCTTTAAGCTCCTGCCTCCCAAGACCTCCTCTCTAAGAATTGTGCTACTGAACTGTGAGCTGAAATAAACCCTTGGTTCCTCGAGTTACCTTTGCCAGGATATTTTATCACAGCACAGGAAAAGAAATCAGGGGATGGAGAGATGGCTCAGTGGTGAAGAGCACTGACTGCTTTTCCAAAGGTCCTGAGTTCAAATCCCAGCAATCATATGGTGGCTCGCAACCATCTGTAATGGGATCTTATACCCTCTTCTGGTGTGTCTGAAGACAGTGACAGTGTACTCACATACATAAAATAAATAAATAAATCTCAAAAAGATAGAAAAAATATGAGCCGGGAGGTGGTGTCACACGCTTTTAATCCTAGCACTTGGGAGGCAGAGGCAGGCAGATTTCTGAGTTCGAGGGCAGCCTGATCTACAGAGTGAGTTCCAGGACAGCCAGGGCTACAAAGAAACCCTGTCTCGAAAAAGAAACAAAACAAAACGAGAGAGAGAGAAAGAGAGAGAGAGAGAGAGAGAGAGAGAGAGAGAGAGAGAGAGAGAGAGAGAGAAACCAAAACATCGATGTCTTTTAGGAAAGAATTCCAGCTGGAGAGAGGGCTCTGAGGCTAAGAGCACTGGGGGCTCTTTCAGAAGACCTGGGTTCAGATCCTAGCACCCACATGGCACTTACAATCCACTGTAACACCAGACCCAGGGGCCCTGATTCTCTAGACTTTTGGTCTTTGCAGGCACCAGCTCACAAAAGATATAAAAACATATCTGGGCTGGAGAGATGGCTCAGCGGTTAAGAGCACTGACTGCTCTTCCAGAGGTCCTGAGTTCAATTCACAGCAACCACATGGTGGCTCACAACCATCTGTAATGGGGATCCGATGCCCTTTTCTGGTGTGTCTGAAGACAGCTACAGTGTACTCATATACATAAAATAAATCTATAAGTAAATAATAAATAAAAAACGTAGATCCAAGCAAAATGTCCATAAACATAAAATAAGAAACAAGAATTATATAATGATGCACACTTTTAATTTCAGCACTCAGGAGGTAGTAAAGCTAGGGCTTCTACATGGTAGGAAACATGATCTCAATAAAATAAAATAAAATAAAACTCGCTTTATATATTTCGCATCACTTGGAAGTCTGAAGCCAGTTGATAAAAGTTCTTTCAGTTACACTTAATAATCCGACTTTGATCCCCAGAGCCCACACAAGTGACGGGGGAAAAAACCCAAACTCCCAGAAGTTGTCCTCAGGTCTCCATAGGCTCTCATTCCCCCTCCCCCTCCTCCCAAATACACACGCTAAACAAGTAAACGACTTTCAGAAGGCTTTTGAGGATCTTCCAAACTACCATGTCAGTGGCGACAACATGATCATATTAATTCCTATTCTTCCACGTTTATGACAAAATGCTGGACAGAAACAGCTTAAGATAGGAAGCATAGCCGGGAGTGGTGGCGCACGCCTGTAATCCAAGCACTTGGGAGGCAGAGGCAGGTGGATTTCTAAGTTCGAGGCCAGCCGGGTCTACAGAGTGAGTTCCAGGACAGCCAGGACCACACAGAGAAACCCTGTCTCGAAAACCCAAAACCAGAGGGGCGGGGGGGAGGGAAGCATGTGTTTGCTCTGCTTCTAGCAGTTTCTCGTGGGTCATGGGTGGGATGGGGTGGGGTGAGGGGGTGGAGCCGAGGACTTCCCATCATGGAAACAGGAAGGACCAGGGCTTGCTACAGCCAGTGTTGCCACTGCCTCCCAGTACCCGTTTCAAATGAATCTGCCTAAGGATCAAAGCATCTGGGGAGTCAGTCCTCAGAGGCACACCGGGAGGTGTGATGTGCTCACAATCTTCACGGTATTTCTCAGTCCCATCAGGGTGACAGCCAAGACTAACCCATACAAACGTTCAGTCTCACGCCAAGGCTAGGGGTCAGAGAAGACCAAGAGGAGGCTGGAGATGTGGTTCCGCTGGCAGTGTGTGTGTGTGCAGAGCGTTCAGGAGGCCCTGGGTTTCATCCTAGCACCCCATAAATCAGGTGGGGCCATGTCTGCAACTCAGTTGCTCGAGGGGTGAAGGCTGGACGAGGGGTGAAGGCTGGAAACTCAACTTCTAAGTCATCCTCTGGGTTTGTAGTGAGTCAGAGGTCAAGATAGGTTGTCTGTGATCCTGTCTTAAACAAAAATCAAAAAACAACCAAAGACCAAGGAAACAGTGGGACACAGAAACTACTCTGGGCCACATGCAGAAACATACTGAACATTTGTTCTTTTTCCAAGGCCATGCCTAAAACCTAACCTAAATAAGTGAGCAAAGAAGAAAATGATTACAAACAGTTAAAAAATAATTAATAGGCCACATGTGGTGATGAACACATTTAATCCCAGAACTTAAGAGACAGGCAGGCAGAGCTCTTTGAGTTTGAGGCCAGCCCTGTCTATAGTGTAAGTTCCTGGACAATCAAGGTTACATAGTGAGAACGGATAGATAGATAGATAGACAGATGATTAGAAGATAGATGACATAGAAGATAGATAGATAGATAGACAGATAGATAGATAGACAGATGATTAGAAGATAGATGACATAGAAGATAGATAGATAGATAGATAGATAGATAGATGGATAGAGCCGGGTGGTGGTGGTGCACGCCTTTAATCCCAGCACTTGGGTGGCAGAGGCAGGTGGATATCTGAGTTCGAGGCCAGCCTGGTCTACAGAGTGAGTGCCAGGACAGCTAGGGCTACACAGAGAAACCTTGTCTCAAAAAAAAAAAAAAAAAAAAAAAAAAAAAAATCCAAAAAAAAAAAAATTCTAATCTAAGAAGAGCACAGACACGCCCCTACAACACAGACACACCCCTTGCACTAGGTAACATCTGAACGATTAATACCCTGCTGGAAGAAAGCTAGGAATCAGGAAAATAAAAAAATAAAATGAAGGCAAATAACTCCACCTACCTACCTCCCCAAAGAGCAGACCAAACCCCTTTCTGTGTGCTGGTTTCTCCTCTCTCCTCATCTGCCCCTCTCTCTGTTTCATTTATTTTTAGATCTCTTCTGTCTTTATTTAGTTTTCCAAAAAATCTCCTGCTCCTACTTAGCGCAGGGACTTTGCATGTTCTGTTCTCCTTCCTTAGAAAACTCTTCCTCTCTCTGTCTCCTCTCTCGACTGTCCCCCTCCATCCTGTCTTTACTATGGTGTGCCTGCTAGTCTCCTGTGAGGTCTTAGCTCTGTCTACACACGCTGTTTTTTTTTTTTTTTGTTGGTTTGTTTGCTTGTTTTCTATGTGAAAATCTACGTAGTATAGATTAATAAATCCTGGCAGAGCAAACCCCTTTCTATTGCCAATGCAGTCAGAAAACACTACCTCCCCACCCTCTCTCCGAGGTGCGGTGCACAGCCAGGCTGCCCTCCGGCTGTTTGTGTAGAGAATAATGCCCTTGAAGCCTTTCATCCTCCTCCTCTCCTTCAGAAGCTGGAGTTTCAGGCCTAGACCTGAAAGGAGCATCCGAGGCGGGTGCTCTACAGTTAGAGCAGCATCCACAGCCTCTCCGACCTCCATTTAAACTTCCAGAGTCTGGAAGGTCATTTACCCCAAGTTAACTGTTCCAAGGGACTCTTTCTTTCTTTCTTTCTTTCTTTCTTTCTTTCTTTCTTTCTTTCTTTCTTTCTTTCTTTCTTTCTTTCTTTCTCTCTCTCTCTCTCTCTCTCTCTTTCTTTCTTTCTTTCTTTCTTTTTCTTTTCTTCCTTCCTTCCTTTCTTTCTGTTTTTTTTTTTTTTTTTTTTTTTGGTGAGCTCTTTCTTTCATTGAAAGATACTAAAAATTTTAAGTTCATGTCTCTAATTTCAGTGCTTGGGAGTCAAAAGGTTCAGGAGCTCCAGACCATCTGCAGCGACGTAGTGACTTTAAGTAGTTTGACAAGGCTCATGACTTAGTGACTTTAAGTAGTTAGACGAGGCTCACGACTTAGTGATTTTAAGTAGTTACACGAGGCTCATGTTCACAAAGGAAAAAGAGGATGGAGACAGCTCAGCCGCTTAAACTACTGCTTGCTCTCCCAGAGGACGGGAGTTTGGTGCTCAGCACCCACATAGTAGCTCACAGCCTTCTCTAACTCCAGGTCCATGGACTCTGACCTACGCTGGCATCAGGGGCACACATGTGCACAAACATCCACGCAGGCAAAACAATCACACACATGAAAGATTAAATCTTGTCTTTAGTTATATGTATATGTACTCTTTCTTTTCTTTCTTTCTTTCTTTCTTTCTTCTTTTTTTTTTTTTTTGGTTTTCTTTTTTCTTTTTTTTTGGTTTTTTCGAGACAGAGTTTCTCTGTATACGAACTCTGTAGACAAGGCTGGCCTCGAATTCAGAGATCCGCCTGCCTCTGCCTCCCAAGTGCTGGGAGTAAAGGCGGATTCAGCCCTTTTTGACTACAGTTCCAGGGACTCCGATGCTCTCTTCTGACTTCCAAGGACACCAGGCACGCCCATAGTGTACACGAGTGCAGGGAAAGCAGCCAGTCACACTCATAAACATAAAATGAATTAATCTGGGGGGGGAATTAATTATCAGTTGCATGCAGTGTTATTTCACAAAGCGGGTGACTTGCTTTTTTAAAAATGTGTGTAGCAGCAGGCATAGCCTTAGTCACAGCACCCAGGAGGCAGAGACTGAATGAGCGCCTGAGGCCAGCCCGGGGAACTGTGAGCCAGCCCAGCTACATGGGGAGACCCCGTCTAAAGCAAAGGGGGAAAAGTGTGAGGGAATCCCAGACAAAGAAAGCTGGGGGTGTGGCTTGGCTGCCCGGCGTTAATGACAAGCAAGGCGTGGGTTTATCCGTGGAGCCCCAGAACAACAAAAACAAAATAAACAAAAGATTTAAAAGAACAGGAAAGCCTGTGTGCCGCTGCTCACTTCCTCTTCAGAAGGCGGTAGGGATGAATCACCAGAGGAGAAGAGATAGGAGGATTTGGTCCAGAATAAGACGTTTCCGGAATGTTATCAAGTCCGTGTGGACGAAGCTGGGCTTCCGCCTGTTCTGCGTCCACCAGGAACAATTATGTGGATTTAGAAAGAGACCACTGGAGGCTTGTAAAGTCTCCACGGGAAACGCGACGTCGATCTGCTGGCAGCTCTGCTGCTTACCTCCAGCCTTACCTCCGAACACATAGCATCCACCGTACCGTGGATAGTTAGACTCTGAAAAGCATTTCTTGTCTATCGAAGGCGAAGGAGAGATACTTACATGCGCACGCGCATAGACTTTAATATATAGTTAGGATGTATAAAGAAACGAAGCAAAACTTTTGAGAATTATTTATTTATTTTTTTCTGTATCTGTATTTTGCCCGGATGGAGGGATGTCTCTACTCCACATGCCTGGTGACTGAGAAGGGTGTTTCATTCCTTGGGACTCGGGTTACAGCTGGTGTGAGCCACCACGCTCATTCCTAACCATTCTGTTAGGAAGGAAACCTGGGTCTTCTGCAGGAGCAGCCAATGCTTTTAGGCACTGTGTCTCTCATCTCTCCAGCCCCCCAGCCTTCCCTCACCTCAAAGAAAAACTTATTTGTGGCCAAGTGAAGAAAATTTTCAACTAAGAGAAATATCCCTCCAAACATTAAGGCTTGAGATGAGGTTGGATTTTTATTATTTATTTATTTATTTTAGTTTTTATATTTTTAGTTTGTTCTGGCTGCTGTTGTTGGTTTTTTTTTGTCTCTGTTTTGTTTGTTCATTGCTGCTTTAAAAAATATATATGTATATACATACATACATATATACTTACATATATTTTTTTTTCAGCCAGGTGTGGTACACACACCTTTAATCCCAGCACCTGGGAGGCAGAGGAATGAAGATCTTTTGTGAGTTCAAAGCCAGCCTAATATACAGTGTGTGCTCCAGGACGATGTGGAGGACAAACGCGTACTTTACACTTTAAAACGTATCTGCTGTGCATGTGAGCAGACACCTGTGCCTTGGCTCACGTGTATAGGTCAGGGCATCACTTGGGGAGTCGGTGCCTTCCGTTGTGTGGGTTCCAGGGATGACACGGAAGCCGGCAGGCGAGTGTGCACTCATGGTCCAGCCCCCATAGCCTCTGCTCAGCCATCTTGCAGGCTCTCTGTGCCGTTTCTTAATATAGGAACCACAGCTTCTCTTCAGGCTGACCTGAACTTGCTGGAGAGACACTTTGGACATGTCAACCGGCACATGGGGTCAACATTATCAGATTTAAAAAAGAGAAAGAGCCGGGCAGTGGTGGCGCATGCCTGTAATCCCAGCACTTGGGAGGCAGAGGCAGGCAGATTTCTGAGTTCGAGGCCAGCCTGGTCTATAGAGTGAATCCCAGGACAGCCAGGGCTACACAGAGAAACCCTGTCTCGAAAAAAAAAAAAAAAAAAAAAAAAAAAAAAAAAAAAAAAAAAGAAAGAAAGAAAGAAAAGAAAGAAAAAAAAAAGAATAAGAGAGGTCCCCTCTAACTGGGTTCCAGTTCCCTATTCTGTCTACTTTAGAGTGGGCTCTCCCTGACTTCCTAAGGCTTTCCTGAGAGATTGCGGGGAGGCAGGAAGGAAGAGAGGAGGGGAAGATTGTCAGACTGTGCCTCTGAGACAAGATTTGAGTGGCAAGCCTTGGCAAACCCAGCCTGAAGACATCATTGAGTGACTAGCTCCATGCCGCAGAGCTTAGCTGCGTGATTCTGGGCCGTTTGTCACCTCTGTGCCCGGATTTTCCCCATCTACGAGTGAGTGAGGACATTCATACATTCTGTCCCACTGGGGGCTTGCAGTTAGGATTAAAGGAAAGAATACAGGTGACAGTCAGAAGGTGTTGCCGGGAAGGGAGGAGACATTTGACAATCCTCTTCCCCGCCCCTGAAATGCCTAGTGTTCTGCAAATGTGACCCAGAGAAAACCAGCGTCAGAGAGAGGGGTCTGCGCCGTCGGAGGGGAGCATCGCACAACAGAGAACTGGGTTTCTTTTACACGATTTGAAATGAAATTGGGTCAGAAGACAGCCAGACAGAATGCCAAGGGCAGGGGAAAAGGCTGACCCCGCCCAGCGCGGCCCGGCCCGGCAGGAGGGCAGGGCGCAGGGACTTTTAGCTGAGTAATACAGCAGAATTCCTCCCCACACAGCCTTCCGCCTCCTTCCCCAGCAGAAATGTCCCGTCTCCCAGGTGTTTTGTTGACCCACTTGAGAAGGCTTCCCTGTCCCACTAAGACCAGCCTGAGTTTGTCATCAAACTCCACCGCGTGTTTCTCATGGCGCCTGCATAACCACCCACTGAGTGAATTCCTAGAAAAATGATAATTAAAAAAATAATAATAGTTTTCTTCCTCAATGATAGGGAAAAAAAATCCACACTTTTACATCATCGTTACAATTGTGAAATCAGACACACAATTAGCCACATGAAGGAAATTAAAACTCAGTGGGGATCATTAATAGGATGTTAGGGGATGACAGGGGTGGCATAGACAGACGGTGGTGAAGGGGAGGGGGGAGGGGCTGGGATAAAAATGATACCAGAATGCACTCTGGGAGAAAAAAGAAAGAGGAAGCCATTTCACAGAAAACCCATACTTTAGACCACTTCCTTCTCTTACAGGTAATCTGCGTGTTGTAAGAGAGAGAGAGAGAGAGAGAGAATGAGAGAGAGAGAGGAGACAGAAGGAGAACAGGAGGCTTCAAGGCAGAGAGAGGAAACTGGCAGAAACCTTCTTTGTGGATTCCAGAAGTTACAAACACAGGTTCCTTTGGAAAGCAGGCCACACAAACTCCCCCTTTCTCCCGTTCAAGAAAAGAATGTGTAAATTCGGGGGTGGGGTGGGTGGGGCATTGAACTCAGTCCTGGAATCCTACAGGACCGATTTTTTTTTTCTTGTTTGGTCACTGATTCCCAACCTATCAATCGGGACCGTCTGCTTCTGTGCCTTGAAGTCACCTGTGAAATCCTCTTAACACTGCCATGCAGACAGAAGGCGCCCTTTGAGGGAGGGGATTCTACGGTCCTAGGTAAAGATGAAATGCAGGGAGCTTCCTACGCCAACTGTTGACTGAGTTTTTACCCCAACTCACTGATTTTATGCCACAATTTAAAATTTTATACATTTTTAAACCTTTATAAAAATTTTTATCAGGTTTTATTTTGTTTTATTTTATACAAGACCTCACTATGTAGCCCTGGCTGGCCTGGAACTTGCAGATATCCATCTGCTTCTGCCAACCCGAATGATGTTTCAAGAATAAATGAGACCTGGCCCGTGGGGTTGGCTCTGCTTACGACTCTAATTCCATTTCCAGGGTTCCAAAGCCCTTTGGCCTCCTCTCTAGGCATTGAGAATGTCCGTGGCATGTGAAGGCAAAACATCCGCGCAGATAAAATGAAAATAATCTTTTAAAGACTGCATCTTGAGGGCTGGGTGTGATGGTGTACGCCTCTAATCCCAGCACACCAGAGGAAGAGCCAGGAGGATCTCTGGGAGTTGCTAGTCTACACAGCAAGTTCTGGGCAGCCAGGAGTACATAGAGGCACTCTGTGTCAAAAAGCAAAATATATAAATAAATACATTAGGGATGTACCTGAATTGGTAAGGTGATTACTCAGCACGTATGAAACACAGGGCTCCACTCCTTCAATGGTGATGCGCTTATAATTCAAGACACGAAGGCAGAAGGGTCAGGAGTTCAAAGCCTGCCTCAGCTACAAAGGAAATTATAGCTGACAGCCAGGACTTCCATGATAGTTCATCTCAAATATGTAATATTTTATTTATATACCCACTTGATATATGTTTTTTCAATAAATATTGATATATATTTGTTTTATTTATATACAATATGTTGTTTTATTTAAATACAACAAATAAATGTTGATATATATTTGCTATATATATGTATATATAGCACACACACACACACACACATACACACATACATATATATATATATATATCCAAAAAAAGTCTCCCCGTTTAAGAAGAGACAGGATGAAACTGTTTCAAGCGAAAAACGAGCTCTCTCACATTTCTTCCTGATACAAATATTTATTGACTGTCTTTTGGTTACTGAGCTAGCCTGAGCTCAGTACTGAGAGAAGGATCAAGAAGTCAGTATTCCAGCGAATACCTAATAAAAAATGTAAATAAAGCAAATATCTAATAAAAAAAAAGAAGTCAGTATTCCTTATCCAAACACACTCTCATTTGTAACCCATCTCTGGCCAAATTCTGCATGGCTGGGGCTGCACGTAAGGCTTCCTAGGAACACAGGCCAGCCTATCTGGGGACCACGCCCATTTACAGTTCCACATGAAACTTGGAGGCAGGCCAGGGGTATGGCCAAATAGTTTACTGCACCAGAATTAGTTAATCACAGGCCCCGGGGAAGAAAAAGATAATCCCCTCCACATAGACTAGCAGGGTAGGGGGAGGTTCTGAGCTCTGTCTTGCTTGGACACCCCAAGCCCCCCAGCCATGTCCACTCTGCCCTAAAACTCCCCAGTCCTCAGCAAATCTGGGACAGCCTATCCGGGTCTAGGCCACCGACTGTTTTTGGCAGAGTTAGGAAAGAGAGAGAGAGACAGAGACAGAGACAGAGACAGAGAGAGAAATGGTGTAAGCAGGTTTCGAAATCTTGATGGTTTCACGAACAAGTCAGTGTTTCCCTCCAGCAAAGCCGCGCGATTGGTGCTGGGAGCTGGGGAAGAACTGGCTTTGGGAAGCTTTCTAAGCTCCGGGGAGCGGCCAGGCGCCCCGATCTGCTGTTTACATCCTCCAGAGGGAGTTCATTCACCTGATAACAAGAAACGCAGAAAGCAAACGGCCACACACTCGCTCGCTCCTTCTGACTTCCTGCTCTCTGGCAAACGCCTCGAGGTTGTCCTCCTCGCTTCTGTTTCCTGTTTGGCTTTTCCATTGTATTCATTTGGATTTCTGGTCCTGGAGTTATTCGCTAAGCTGTCTTTCCAGTTGGCGTATATGAATCGTTCGTAATAATGAGTTGCATTGTGGCCTTTTCGAACATGTATATGATGAATTTGATACTGCGCCCTTTACTACCTCTGCCCCGCCCCCACCTTCCAAAATGCCCCCCCCCAATTTTTTATTTATTTATTTTTGTGTATCCCTGGCTGTTGTGGAACTCACTCTGTAGACCAGGCTGGCTGCCTGCCTCTACCTCCCAAGCGCTGGGATTAAAGGTATGAGCAGGCACCCCCTTTTTATTTTTAAAATGGCCATTCTATTTTGCGCGTTACCCAACGAGTTTAATTAGGGCTGCTTTCGGGAACGTAGGCGGGAGGTGTTTGACCATCTTAAACTGTTCAACGTTTAAAAGTCTATCTTTTCTTCAAGAAACTGGTGTTTTTAACCTCAGAAGGAGAGTAGTTGTATTCGTTAGAATGGCATACTGTGTATTTCTTTAGCGCATGAACTACATAAATAAAACTAGTTCAGATGTTACATTTGGCCACGGTACCCATTTATTATTAATTTTTAATTTAATAACTTCATTTTTGTGCAGAAGGAGGCTGAGCACCGCGTGGCTGAGTCACATCCCCCCCCCCAACCCCCAGCCCTCACTTCGATTTTTAAAACTTCCTTAAATATCCCTGAGCCAATGAGAAGGCAGAGCCACGGCACAGCGTTGTGGAAAAGCTTCCAGGCGACCCATTGCTTTCATTGCGAATCCAGAAAGACTAATCTTAAAAATGTAAAAAGATAAGTAAATAAATAAAAAATAAATCCTGCCCCTTTGTGTCT
Source organism: Apodemus sylvaticus (assembly GCF_947179515.1). Taxonomy (NCBI): domain Eukaryota; kingdom Metazoa; phylum Chordata; class Mammalia; order Rodentia; family Muridae; genus Apodemus; species Apodemus sylvaticus. The sequence continues at coordinate 155,751,303 of NC_067476.1, read as the reverse complement.
CTCCATATAAACAATCCTACATAAACAGTCCCAAAGCTGACACAGACGACGCCCATTGTCCCTGTTCGTGTGGTTAAAAGTAGCTTCGGCGCGATAAACCCAGTGATTCAGACGTGGTGGTGGATATTGGTAATGTTGTAGGTATGCAAATAGAAATCAGTCGGGTCGCAGGAAGACCCTGTAGTTCGAAACTCAGTAAATAAAGTTAAAATCGAGAGCGTATCAGAGGTTACCCGGAATCTATTTGCATACAGGCTTATCTTGTTTTTTAGGCAGAAGAAGGCTGGGGAGGGGAGGAGGAAGAAGGAAAAAAAAATCCCAATTTTCACCACATGTTCTCAAAATATAGTCGCCTAAGACGATGCCGGGTCGCAGGAAATAAAGTGCTGACTTTAGAAAACCCAAACGCACCCAAACGGTCCCCGTGTAAGCAGCCACCGAGCCGCTGGCCTCAGGTCATCTTACGGAGAAAATTGCACAACCAAACTTTATGTCCATAGGGACTGCCGGGTTGGGTCGGGACTGATTCTGTTCCCACTCGGGGTTCAGGAGTGGGCTTTGCCCCTGCGTGGGCCCAAGGTCACAGAGGGTCCCCGCATCTTTCTGCAAGCCAGACAGGGGCAGATGGACTCTCGGGAGCCGGGGCGCCCCGGAGACCGCCCCTGTGCCTTTTGCTTTACACATAGAGCCGCTTTAATCCCGTGAAGGGAAACCGGACTCGCTGGTAGCTGGGGTGGGGGTGGGGGGGACACGGACAGAAATTGTCATGTGTGTGTTGGAAATAGTCCAAGGACACACCAGGATGAGCAACAAGAACCATGCTTATTGGGAAAACATTAATTTTAAAAGCATTTTTAGTTCAATACATTTATTTGTTTGTTTGTTTTTATTTTTCTGTTTGTTTTTGCAAAGTGACAAACTTTATTCAAAGCAGAGGCAGGAGGATTTTGGTTAGCTTGAGGCCATCCTGGTCTACAAAGAGAGCTAGCTATAAGCCAGCCCAGGGCTACATAATCAGATCCTGTCTCAAAAATGAAAGAAGGAACAAAACTTTATTTTTTATTTTTTTAAATTTTTTTGGTTTTTTTGGAGACAGGGTTTCTCTGTATAGCCCTGGCTGTCCTGGAACTCACTCTGTAGACCAGGCTGGCCTCAAACTCAGAAATCCACCTGCCTCTGCCTCCCAGAGTGCTGGGATTACAGGTGTGGGCCACCACCGCCCAGCTAAAACTGTTTAAAAGCAAATCGACAGTACAGGTCGGTTAACTCTGCCAGGGAACAGAGGAGACTTAAGTTAAGCAAGGGCGGGGCTGGTCTTAGGGTTCAGTGAGCAACAGGCTTCTCTAGGGGGCAGATGAATTGAGTCCCTGGGACCCACATGTGGAAGGAGAGGGAGGACCTCTGACCCCCACATGTAGGCTGTGGCACATGAGTCCACTTGCATGCGCACACACCCACACATACATAATGCTCAAGGACTTAGCCCTATTTTAGTTCTTGCTGTGTTAGGAACTGAACCAAGGACTTCATGCATGGTGGGCAAGAACTCTAGCCAGTGAGCTATAATAACCCTAGCCCTATTTAATTATTTTTGAGACAGGGTTTGATGTAGCCCAGAATGGGCTCTTAACTTATTATATAACAGAGGATGGCTTTGAACTTCTGATTCTCCTGTCTTCAACTTCAGAGTGCTGCGATTACAGACCTTTATCACCACCTTTGTGGGGGGTTTGGGGATTGTTTTTTGTGTTTGTTTGTTTGTTTGTTTTGTTTGAGACAGTGTCTGTTCTTGATATCCCTGGCAATCTGGAACTTACTATGTAGACCAGGCTGGCTTTGAACTCACATAGATTTGCCTACCTCTGCTGGGATTGAAGGCATGGGCCACCTGGCTTGGCACATTAACTATATTCTTACTGGGACAAACAGAAAGTCTGGTAAAAAACATCTCTAATCAGCGTGACAATTCATTTCCATTGTAATGGAAGTTTTCAATGCTCAGCCTGCGTGTGCTTTAAAACGTACAAAAATAAGTTGGGAGAGAAGATATTTTAATTGCTTTCAAATGTCCCAATAAATTTAGAGCCAGATAGTGCTGCCACCGCACTCCCTTGCCAGACTGTGGCAGGCTTGTTTGCCAGATCGCTCTCCAAGCTCTCTCCTCCTTTTTCTAATCTTAGGAAGTGTCGAAGATATTAAGTGCTGCTGGCTGGTCAGAAATGTAAATGTTTGCAGAAGACTTAAACCTTCAAATGTCTTAGGAAGGACACAAACACCAGATCGCTCTTCTGAAAACCGCCTAAAACTTAAGGAACAGAAAAAAATAATCATAGGTCCTTCCAAAAAAGAATATATATATATATATATATATATATATATATATATATCTTGTTTAAATAATTTGTTATCTTCATAGTTCCTATTGACAGACTCCTAATAAACGGCTGGTCTGTGACTAAGGAAATAATTACAACCAATGAAGATAGGTGGAGAAATATCTGTAGGGCCAGGAGGCCTGAGGTTGCTATCTAACCGTCAGAACAACATCTGCACCTTCTGCAGGCACCGCTGGCAGGCAAGGGAGCAGTGCTTGAACCCAAACCTTGGCAAAGTTGCTAAGAGGGCTTCAGCCCACGGCTAACCACAGAAGAGCAACGTTTCCATCCATTCTGTATGAACAGAACAGAATCTACCAGCCCGGGTGAGTGTCCTTGTGTCCCAAAGCTTAGAATTAGTTCACTTCAGGGGCAGAATCTCTTGTAGCCCAGGCTGGCCTCACATACTCTGTAGAGTGACCGTGAACTTTTTTTTTTTTTTTTTAAGTTTTTTTGTTTGTTTGTTTTTGTTTTTTTTTTCCGAGATAGGGTTTCTCTGTATAGCCCTGACTGTCCTGGAACTCACTCTGTAGACCAGGCTGGCCTCAAATTCAGAAATCTGCCTGCCTCTGCCTCCCAAGTGCTGGGATTAAAGGTGTGCGCCACCACTGCCCAGTAGACGGTATGCTTCTGAATCTCTTGCTTCCAACTCCCCAGCACCGGGACTACAGGCTTGGGTAACCATACCTGGTTTAGGTGGTGCTAAGAGTAGAAGACAGGGCTTTACACATAATAGGCAACAATCTCAAGTCCCTGTTTATTATTATTGTTGTTGTTATTGTTGTTATTGTTATTATTTTCAGTATTCTTTTTCAGATGAAACCTAGGGACATGAAAGTCTCAAAACTTTGACTCATAGCCAGCTGGCCTGCTGGTGCACACTTTTAATCCCAGCCCCTGGGAGTCAGAGAAGGATTGATCTCTGTGAGTTCAAGATTAGCTTGGTTTACAAAGTGAGTTCCGGGACAGGTTATACAGAGAAACCCTGTCTCAAAACAAACAAACAAAAAGCTTTGACTGGTTATGGACATAGATTGCAGTGTCTCCCTGACAGGGTTCAATTCTTCTGCTTCATGGCTTGGAAATGAAGAGAGGCCTGAACATTTTAAAATATTAAAAAAAAAATGAGCAGGAAAAATTGTTTTCTGGTTCCTCTTCCCTAAGGAACCTGTACCCACACATTAGAGCACTCTCTTTTACAACCTTCATATTTAGGTGTAGTTAAAATAATTTCAATAAAATCCCCAACTTTGTTTCATTAAAAAAATGTTTTGTAGCATAGGAGGTTTCAGGGTAGAACCAGGAAGTAAGGTCAAGATAAAAAATGATGTCAGGCACTGGTGGTGCATACCTTTGACCCCGGCACTCAGGAGGCAGAGGCAGGTGGAGTTTGAGGCCAGAGTGGTCTGCAGGGTGAGTTCTAGGAGAGTCAGACCTACACAAAAACACGGTCTGGAAAAACAAAAACAAAAACAACAACAACAAAAAAATGTTTTCTAATCCATGGTGCTGGAAGGAGTCAACCTTCGAGAGTCCATTTAGACCCTATACTTTTGCTGTTGTTGTTTTTATTTTTTATTATTTATTTATTTATTTATTTATTTTTCCCGAGACAGGGTTTCTCTGTGTAGCCCTGGCTGTCCTGGAACTCACTCTGTAGACCAGGCTGGCCTCAAACTCAGAAATCCACCTGCCTCTGCCTCCCAGAGTGCTGGGATTAAAGGCGTGTGCCACCACCGCCAGGCTCCTATGATTGTATCTTATAAGATAAAGGAAACTGTGTCAGGGCAAACTCTGTTTTACATGATTTCCTAACAAAAATTCCAAGATCCATCCATCCATTCATCTATCCATACATCTATCTGTCTATCTATAGACTCCTCTCTATGCATATTTATTTGCTTTGTTCCTGAAGACTGAACCAGGACCGTGAAAATCCTAAACTGGCATAGAACTACCTAACACACATCCTTAATTCAAGATCTATTCAACTCACCAAGGCCATTGGCTTACCACAATTTGTCTGTTAAACCTCACATGATTCTTTTTTTTTTTTTTTTTTTTTTTTTAAAGATTTATTTATTTATTTATTAATTATATGTGAGCCACCATGTGATTGCTGGGATTTGAACTCAGGACCTTCGGAAGAGTAGTCGGTGCTCTTAACTGCTGAGCCATCTCTCCAGCCCCCACCTCACATGATTCTTATTTTAACTAAATGTGTTTTGGAGGGGTATGGAATCTCATGTCTATAATCTCAGCACTGGGGAGGCAGAGGAAAGACAATTGTTGAGTTCCAGGCCATCCTGGGTTACAGTGTGAAACTCTGTAAATTAAAAAAGCAGATAAAATAAAAATAAATTAAATGTATTTCAAGGGTGCATGTAAAATATATCTATATAAAACACACAGACACGTATATGTATTGCTTTCTCCTTTGTTTGTTTGTATGCTTGTTTTTGAGATAGGGTTTCTCTGTGTAGTCGTGGCTGTCTTGGAACTCACTCTGTAGAGCAGGCTGGCCTGGAAAGCAGAGCCCCTCTCAAGGGCTGGGATCAAAGCTGTGCACCACCACTGCCCGGCTTCACATTTTTTTAAAAAAAATCTTTTATTTTGTGAGACTTAGCCTCACTTCCTGACTCTAGCCTGAAACCTGCCATGCAGAAGATTCACCTGCCTCTACTGGGATTAAAGGTGTGAGCCACCAGGCCCAGCCTGAATGAAATTTTCTTGTTCTGAGGAAAGATTTTTGAATATTTCCCAGATGGTTGGCTTTATTCAATCCTGTGATCCTTCTCACAAACAAAATAGACATGGGCTTCACTGCCTGGCTTATGCACACGTGTGTGTGTGTGTGTGTGTGTGTGTGTGTGTGTGTTTACTATTTGAAACATGGTCTTGCTATATACTCCTGGCTGGTCTCCTCCTGCCTCTGATTTTTAAGTGTGGACACTACAGGCACGAGTCATTCTGCCATATTTACTGTTAAAACAAATAGAAACCTACCAGAAGGGCTATAGACAGTTTGAGGAAGCACACACCTGTGAGGCAGGGGATCATGAGTTTCAGACCAGCCAGAGGGAAACCCTGTCTCTGAATAAAGAGGCAAACAAACATGTAAGGATCATGGAATACAATATGTTGGGGGAAGAGATTTGGGTATCTCCAATGTACAAAATGATTGTCAATAGCTTGTCAATAAAACCCCGGTGAACCAGCTGACTGCTTCCTTGGAGTTATTTTCTATTAAAACCCTCCGGCCAGGAGTGGTGGTCCTTTCTGTACTAACACTTTCCTTGCTAGCGCTTTCGAGGTTGAATGTCATTCTGTCTTAGGGGGCTGAAACCTGTGAATTACCATGAGTTTTACCAGGCTAGTCTGTGATACCCTGTTTTGTTTTGTTTTAAAAATAAACACACACACACATACAAAAGACAAACCACCATAACAAAGCTCTCTGGACTTTTGCTGATATAACTGTGGCTATATTGAAACCCAGTATTTACAAGGAAAAAATGTTCTGTAAGAATCTGACATTTCCTTTAAGCTCTGATAGCTTTGCTACCTACTCTTCAAACTTGATCAAATATGGCACCTTGGACAGCCATGTAATCTAGCTTGGAAATCTTCCTCAAGGTTTTGTATTCGGAAGACAGATCATAAACAATTCCAGTAAATGGTGCTAAAAAGTCAAGTGCTGGCCGCCAGGCTTAGAATCATTTGCCTGCGAGTAGCTGAGAAAGCTGTTTCTGTTGTTTACCTTTTTATATGATTATGATTATTATTATTTTCGAGACAGGGTTTCTCTGTGTAGCCCTGGCTATCCTGGAACTCACTCTGTAGACCAGGCTGGCCTCGAACTCAGAAATCTGCCTGCCTCTGCCTCCCAAGTGCTGGGATTAAAGGCGTGCACCACCACTGCCTGGTATTAATTTTTTTTTTTTTTGACAGGGTCTCACTATGTAGCACTGGCTGGCCTGGAACTTACTATATAGACTAGACGGGCCTCAAATTTCACAGAAATTCCCAAGTCTCTGCTTCTGGAGTGCTGGAATTAAAGGGCACGCCCTGCCAAGACAGCTATATTTTTAAATTTAGTGTTTATCTTTTCCTTACTGTGATCTGCAGATACATAGCGTATGCTTGAAGTCTTGAAGCTCCTCAGATATCTTTGTCTGGTAAACATTAAGACAAGAGATTGCGTGTAGCCGAATAGAGGAGAACACGTTAAGCTAAGTGGCACCATCTACATTCCAGGCTTTCCCACCACGGGCCTGTTCGTGGACTTGTGGGGTGTTGCGCACACTGTGTGTTAGGCGAAATGGGAACTGCCGTGCCGGAAGTGGAGTGCTTCTGATACTGCTAATTAAGGAATGTGGAACCCTTCCTTTCTGAGTCAGCACCGAGGTATGTAGAACTCTGCCCTGCTTTTGGCTTACTGCATGGAAGTTAAGAAATAAAACCAGAGCATCTTGTCATATAACATTTAAGAAGCAGGAAGGGGGTGCTGTGTGCTCTCGCGCACGCGCGGGCTTGTGTGTGTGTGTGTGTGTGTGTGCTTGCTTGCTTAAAAGGTTCCTGATCTTTGAAAGCCTTTCTGGCATCTGGCCCTTTTATCATCTGACCATATTTACAACATAGGTTCTAATGTCACAGTGCTGTCCCAAATGAACATTGCACGCACCGGTAACAAGCAGGGGTTTTTCAGCCCCTAAAGTTTCACAGCAAGGGAAACATCTTATTAGGTTGTTAGATCCTAGTTTTAAGTTTCTTTTTTTGTCAAAGACATCTTTGATTTCAAAGTTTTTTTTTTTTTTTTTTTTTTTTTTTTTTTACTGGCAGGTTTATGGAAAATAGAGAAAAACAGGAAGTGGAGAAAAGGTCATTCATATCCCATTATTGAAAAAAAAATGACTATTCAGAACTAGTCTGAACAAATTTGAAGTGCATGTAAATAGAACAGTAGAAAAATAGTAAACAGATTCTCCTGTAACCCAGTACCCAGTTCTATAATTTCAATGTGTTAACCATAACTGTTTCAATTCAGTTCTCCTGTAATCTGGTAAAGTATTATAAATTCTAATTTATCCTGTCAGTTTTCTATAGGTTTCTGCATACATCTCTAAACACATATAGCTTCATGTGAATTATTAAAGAATTATAGGTATGTTATGCATCTTTATAGATAGTCCATTGGTCTATTTAATTCATACTAAAAGTTTCCATGATAAGAAAATTCCTTCAGTTCTTTTCTGTTTATTTAAATGTGTATATGCACACAGCACAGAACACGTGCAGAGATCAAAGGACAACTTTTGGGAGTTTTTCTACCTTGTAAGTCCTGGGAATTGAACACAGGTTATCCAGCTTGGCACCTGATGTCTACCAGTTGAGCTGTCTTCATGGCCTGATTTAAATTCTGGTTTTTTTGGGGGGGGGGGTGTTTGTTTGTTTTGTTTTGTTGAGACAGGGTTTCTCTGTGTAGCCCTGCCAGCCCTGTAACTAGCTCTGGTCTGTTCTAGACCAGGCTGGCCTGGAACTTACAGAGATCCATCTGCCTCTGCTGGGATTAAAGGATGCCTGCCACCACTGCCTAGTGGGTTTAAATTCTCGTTTATTTTTGTTTTCTCTTTGAGATAGCCTTTTTAGGAAGCCCAGGCTGCTCCTCCTGCTTCAGTTTCTGATGGCTGGGGGGATTTCAGGCTTGGATCACCTCTGTGGTGAATTTAAATATTTTCATATGTATCAGTATTGTTGTCTTCTTCTTCTTCTTCTTCTTCTTTTTTTTTTTTTTTTTTTTGAGACAGGGTTTCTCTATGTAGCCCTTGCTGTCCTGGGACTCACTCTGTTGACCAGGCTGGCCTTGAACTCAGAAATCCGCAAATACTGAGATTACATGTATTCTGATTTTATCTATCTATCTATCTATCTATCTATCTATCTATCTATCTATCTATCTATCTTTCTATCTAGTTATCTATCTATCTAATCTCTCTCTCTCTCTCTCTCTCTCTCTCTCTCTCTCTCTCTCTCTCTCTCTCTCGTTTGGCTTTTTGAGACAGGGAGTTTCTCTGTGTAGCCCTGCCTGTCCTGGAACTTGTTCTGTAGACCAGGCTGGCTTTGAATTCGCAGAGATCCACCTGTCTGCCTCCCAAATGCTGGGATTAAAGGCTTGCACCACCACTGCCTGACCTGAGCAGCAAGCTTCTTAATGGCGGAGCCTGTAGGGTCCACGTTTTGACTTAAAAATCCGCTAGGTACACTAGTGGGGGATAATCGTTTGGTTTAGGGTATTTCCCTCCCAGCCATTGTTGCTGGGAGCATCTTCTCTCTAAACAATTCTTCCTCCTTGGAGCCTATGCTCTTAGGCTCCATCCCAGGACTGTGAACTGCTGAATCTAGATGTCTGAATCTCTGTAAGCCCCTTCCTTATCTCATTGCCGAGTGTGTAAAACGACTGTACCAATTACATAGCCATCTACAGAGGCTGATAGAGGCTCTGGGAAGATGGTCCAAGCACTGCTTTTCAAAGTCCTTCTGAGTCCCTGCGTGGGAGGCTGGCTTGTGTTGGTCACGTGCCTGTGCTTTTCTGAAAGTAAACACACGTTTTCTTTTCTTTTCTCTTCTAACTTACTCTGTAGACCAGGCTGGCCTCCATCTCAGAAATCTGCCTGCCTCTGCCTCCCATGCTCCACCATTGCCCTGTCCAAACACAGGTTTTCTATAGCTGTAAAAACACTCGCTTCTGTGCACTGTCGAACGGCCACCAAACGACTTGGATGAAAAGGGGAAACTGGAGGACTTGTTAAAAACGTGGTCTTGAAATAGTTCCCACCGCCTGGCCCTGGGGGTGGGAACAGATGACCCTGCAGGGGTCCCCAGGCCACTCTACTGTGTGACCATGTCTGTGGTACATAGTCTCCATAGTGGAGCACCCTCTGTATTGACTTATGATTATTTTTTTTTATCTTTTCACAGTGAATACTTTATTTCCATATGGCTGAGTTCATGAAGCACACTGTAGAAAACTTTTGGCAGTCTTCAGGAAGGGGGTTTCCTCTCCAGCGCCCCTGCGTTGGGGGGTAGAGGAGGAGCGGGTGCCGTTCAGCCAGATTCTATTTTGTTTTCTGGGGACGCTGTTTTTATTTGCGGGTTCCCAATCTTATTGCCTATTCTGTTCCTAGCATTTTTTGTTTGTTTGTTTTGTTTTGTTTCCTTTAAGGGATAGATATACCGCCCCGGGGTTACAAGTTCTGCAGAAGATCCAGCTCTCTTCGGTTTGGAGGTTTATGACCCGAGCACCCCTCCCCCACTCCTTTGAGGAAGAAAGAAAAGTCATTAGTGTGGTGTTTATGTAAGGGAGCAGTGATAAGAACTCGCAGGGGGAGTTCTTTTTTAAAAAAATCATTTTTTCCTTTGACATTTCCCTATATACGCATAATTCCCGGTTCTAAAAAGGCCAGTGTCTGAATTTTAATTGCCTTGTCTTAGGCACGCAGTAGCGGTGCACACCTTTAAGACCAGGAGAGCAGAAGCAGGTGAATCTGAGTTTGAGGCCAGCCTGGTCTAACAGTTCAGGAATGTTGGTCCCAGTATCAGGTGTTTTGACCCTTCCAGGACATTCAAGAAACTCCTTCCAGGAAGTACGTCAAAATTCAATCTTTTAAAACGTTTCTCAAGAGAACCCACCCCGGCTTAGTCTTTATAAAAGTGTGTCGACAATCTTTCTTTTGAGACAGGGTTTCTCTGCGTAGCCCTGGCTGTCCTGGGACTCACTCTGTAGATCAGGCGACATCTATTTATTTATTTATTTATTTATTTATTTATTTATTTATTTATTTATTTATTTTTTAAGTTATCAGCGAGGCAGAGGGATTAAACCAGGAGGGAGAGATTCTTGGCTCCTGCTGGTTGCCATTGCAGGCCTTATCTTAAGCTTGCAAGGCCTGCTGGGAGTGTGGCTCAGTGGTAAACTTGCCTAGCATTCCTAAGGACCTGGGCTCAACCCTCCCGCGCCTCCCGCCCAGTATCAGAGAAGCCGAGGTATTGGCACCTCAAGAATGGCACTATCCAGAGTTCAAAGTCAGTCTCGGTTGTACAGTGCCTTGGAGGCCAGCCTGGGCTACCTAAGACGCAGTCTCAAGCAAACAACCACCAAGGGTTCAGTGGCGGGTTCTTCTCACCCTCAGGGCCACCGCCTTCACTCTATTCTAACTAGAGTAGAGGTCAAGGCTGCGCAGCAAAGGCAAGACTGAGCTCCGGAAGTCCACGAGAACTGCGGCGCCCATTTCCGGTCGCTGCGCCCCAGCAGGTGCCTGAATGTGCTGGGCCCCGCCCTAATCTCGCTTCCTTGCAAGCTCATTGGTAGGATCTTTGCTGGCCCGCCCACCTGTTGGTATTTAAGGCTGGGTCGGCTTCAAGCTGGACCAGTTACTCTGAGGAGGCGCTACTGACAGGATTGTTTCCTGGGGAGCTCCCACATTAAGGTACAGGTTGCGCGGCGAATTCCACCTGCGTCGTTCATACCAGGACCGCTAGCTGAGGGTCGAGTCTAGATTAGGCAAATCAAGACTTGAGTCTGACACGGGGTCGTAGCCTCCCCCCCCCTCGCGTTCCCCCCTCCCTCCGCAAGAACTTGTCTACGGGCTTTACCCAGATTTGATGTCTTGGTAGGAGCCTGTGACTGTGGTCACTGGTATTTTGTGTCATTTTGAATACAGGGGCATTGAACCCAAGGTGTCCCAAGCTCTGTGGGTTTGTTTTGTTTTGTTTTTTTGTTTTTTGGCTTTGTTTTGTTTTTTGTTTTTGTTTTTCTATTTTAAGTCAGGCTTGAACTCGTTCTATAGTTCAGGCAGGCCTTGGATTTGTAATCCCCCTGTCTCTGTTCCCCGAGTAGGATTACTACACCACTTAATCTGTGAAATGGGAAAAGAAAACAGGTAGACGGAACATCTAATGGTGTGTAGGTGGGCAGGCAGGCAGGCAGCGAGACCTTGGTTTGGAACTCAGAAATCTAAGTAAGTGTCAAGGGCAAACAAAGGTGTTCTAATAGGGGTGACCTCAGACTTAGATTGATTCAAAGAAGCCAGGCGTTGGTGGTGCACGCCTGTAATCCCAGCACTCTGGGAGGCAGAGGCCAGCCTGGTCTACAGAGTGAGCTCCAGGACAGCCAGGGCTCTACAGAGAAACCCTGTCTCGAAAAAAAAAAAAAAAACCAAATCCACAAAACCAAAAAAAAAAAAAAAAAAAAAAAAAAAAGATTGATTCAAAGAGTCTTTGGTTTGACCCGGAAAAGCTATTCAGGAAGCGATTGCTGATTGTTAATTATGGTCTTGAGGCCCAAATCCTTCATACAAGATGCTATTGGTGAGATGAAACGCCACATGACTTCAAACCTGCCAGAGAGCTCAAATTAGAGAAGTTAGTCAACCAGATAGTGTGGTGATTTTTTTATCTCCTACTTTCTTTTCTGTACCAAGTTATTTATTATCACCTATTTTCTGTATGAAATTATGTATGTATATATGTATGTATTATGTATGAATGTATTATGTTTGAGACCAGGTCTCTTCTTGCCTAGACTTGCCTTTAACTCTTTAACCCCCTTCCTCAGTATTCTTAGTCCTGCTAGAATTACAGGCATTAATGGGACACTTGGCTTACTTAAAAAAAAAAAAAAGCAGAGAGAACTTAGACTTTATTAAGGAAAATAAAGGACTCCCAGAGTGGGAGAGGTTCGGAAGATGAATACTAACTATGTTTTTTTTTTTAAGACAAAGTTTCATGGCGTTTACTTGCTATGTAGTCTAGAGTGGCCATGAACTCCTAATCCTCCTTCCTCTACCTCCCAAGTGCTGGGATTACAGGTGTGTGCCCCCTTGTTTGGTTGTAAGTGGCAAGGAGAAACTTTCCACCCCAACCCCTTGTCACAGTCTCTTGGCATCTGGGATTTCAAGTGTCCCCAAGTCACAATGTGGAGGTCACATTCAGGTCCCAGTACATGTTTTCTTGTTTTCTTTTTAGTTTTTTTTTTTTGTTGTTGTTTTTTTTTTTTTTTTTTTTTTTGGCCTGGAACTCAGAGCTGCCTGCCCCCACTACTGGGATTAAAGGTGTGTGCAAACACAGACCGCCATTTTGTTTCTTTATTACTAGTTATATATGTAGTTGTCAATGGGACCTGAAAATTGGACATACTTACATACCTGAGTGGATACAGCAGACAGAGATGGTCTATGTTACTGTTTGAGGATATGGTTCATTAAATAACTGAGCCAGTTTGTTACTCTGCTGTAGCCATGGCCAGAAGGTTCCAGAAGACTCCAGGCAGATGATACACATTGCCCTAGGTCAGTTTTCAACTGGTTTCCTTGCTAGGCTGGTCTTCTTCCTTGATTATTTGGTCCCCAATCTTGAATGGCATCTTCAGTAGGAATCCTTGGGGATTGGGGGTGGGGAAGACCTGTTTTTTCCATGTTTTAGGTGGTAGGATCTAAATGTTTAGATTTTTTTATTTAATTATGTAAGTATACGTCTGGATTTTCCTCCAGGCATGCAGGCTCCTTCTACTTAATATAAAGGCCAGGTGTGGTGGTACACATCTTTATCCCTAGTACTAGAGAGGCAGAGGCAGGTGGATCTCTTTGAGTTTCAAGCTAGTCAGGCTGCATGAGACCCTCCTATAGCCTAAGGATGACCTTGGACTTCTGATCCTCTGGCCTCCACCTCAAGTTCAGGTGTTATGGGTGTGCCCCAGCACACTTGATTTATTTGTAGTCTGTTCTGAGTTTAATTTTTCAGATGCTACATTTCCAGGAAAGACTGCTGGCTTTTTTGTGTTTTGCTTAATTATATGTTTACAGGCCACTAATTTTTAGTCACATAGAGAAATCTATCTTAGTTAATTATATAAAAAAGTTGAAAACATTTACCACTAGAAGTGTTCTGATTTTCTTTTTCTCTTTCTCTTTCAGTTCAAGACTTAGTGACTTTTGTAGGGGTCTTTCCAGATTTTCTGCATTCACAAAGGTACGTCATTGGTCTTGTGGTTTTCTTTTATTTTAGAAGGGCTACCTGTTTTACATCCATACCCATATAAAACTTTCTCTAAGCAAACGTTGGCAGCCTTACTTATTGTTTAATTCTTGTGGTCCAGCTGCTTGGGCCTCTAGACTCTATGTTGTTAATGCAAGCTGCTATTTATATTCTGCAATCTGGCCGCTCAGAGTTTGAAGATTTTCCCTGTTTCAATGAAACTTTGGATGAGGACCTTGTGTTTACCTCTCTTACGCTGAAGTGATGACTTCTGTCCGGAGATACCACATTTACACCTCTGTGCTCACTTGTGTTTAAGTTTGAACATCTGCTTCTGTTAAAATAGAAGCGTCAGGAGGGCAGCATTTTTGACTGGTCTTAGCCTCACTCTGTAATTACTATCCAGCTTAGTTGCTTCGGAGAAAGAAATGGACTGTAAATATTTACTAAGTGAATCAGGCAGGAAAGTTGGATGAGGCCACAGTATAGCTTTGCATCCTGGTCTCCAGAGAGTGAACTGAGTCAGGTTCTGGTGAAAAGGAGCTTTTCTTATAGGACAGAAGCCCTATGGTTATTGTGTGACTGTGGCTGGGAGGAGGAAGGGGTCTGCAGCTGACACAGTAGAGGAATCCAGAATGCTTGGAGAGAGGCGTGGCCTGGGAGACACAGGTAGTTAAGTTACTAAGTACCTTTGAGAGGCAGGCTGAAGGAAGTACAGAGGAAAGTTGGTTCCTGGCTTGTGGATTTTATTTTAGGTTTTCTTTGAGACAGGATCCTATATAGCTGAGGTTGCTCTTGAAGTTCCTGTGTAGCTGAGGCTAGACTTGAACACTAGACTCCTGCCGCCAGCTCACTCTCTGCTGGCATAGGCCAAGGCTCCCAGGACCAGCTTTTGTTCCTTTCTGCATAATGCAGGTTGGCCTTCAACCCTGTCTGTAGCTCAGGCTGGCCTTCAACCCCCTCTGTAGTTCAAGCTGGTTTCAAATTGGCAATCCTGTCTCAGCCAACTGATCACTGCGATTACAGGCCTGCCCTGCAACCTGATTTATTTATTGAGGTAGGGTCTCAGGGAGTCAGGGCTGTTTTGAACTCTTAATCTTTACCCCCTCTATCCTCCAAGTGCTGGCATAGCAGACAAGCAACATCATGCCTGTCAGGGATACTTATTTATTGTTTTTTGAAAAAAATTAAATTACATTTAGAGAGTATCTCTATCTGTCTGTCTATCTCTCTATCTCTATCTATCTATCTATCTATCTATCTATCTATCTATCTATATCTGCCCGTCTTTGTGGTATGGCATGCACACGGAGGTCACAGGACAACCTTTGAGTCCTGGGGATTTAACTCAGGTTGTCCAGTCTGCTTTGCAGCAAGTATTTTCTGTACTGTTGTTATGTTTTGTTTGTGTTTTTGAGACAAGAGCTATCCTAGAACATACTCTGTAGTTCAGGCTCCGCCTCCCACCTCGGCAGGCCCTGTGACTGGCATGTGTCCTTCTGGCTGAGTTATTTACATTTTAGAAACATTTATAGCCTTCTGCTCTGTGGAGAGAGCCCTGGTCTGGACCCTGCTTTTTGTGACCTTCCTATCACTTTTAGACACTGTCTTCTCTCGTGGGGAAGAAAGACACGGGCAGCTGCACTTAAAGCCAAGACGTGAGTCGTGACTTCTTGGTGACTGAGTACAGTGTTGCTGGGACAGAGTGGAAGAAGGGAAGGTGGTGTTCCAGAGCTCTCTGTGGCTGAACATCCAGGAAATAGGGTGTCAGATGTGTTCTAGACAGGGTGTGATGACGTGCCTTTAGTCCAGCATTTGGGAGCCAGTCAGGAGTATCTGAGTAGAGCCCAGCCCTAGGAGAAGGGATAGGCCAGCCAGAGGCTCACTACTACAAAAATAAAGTTTAGACACCTGTGCTAACTAAAGATTCATTTACTCCAAGAAACGTACATTATTACCCTAATAGATAAATTCTGCAGCTGAGAAAAGATTAATAGATAAGTAGAGATTTTCCTTTCTCTTTGGTCTTCGGTCTGGGTCTATTGTATAGCTTGGATTGTCTTAGGAAACTCAGTGTGTATTTATTATGTGTCGCTACTTGATGGGGGTGCTCGGAACCTGACTTGGCTCCAAAGATTAGCAGCAGGTGCTTTTTGTTTTTGTTTTGTTTTGTTTGAGATAGGGTTTCTCTCTGTAGCCCTGGCTGGCCTTCCAAATAAAAAATCTGCCCCTGCCTCAGCAGGATTTTTTTTTTTCTTGGAGACAGGGTTTCTCTGTGTAGCCCTGGCTGTCCTGGAACTCACTCTGTAGATCAGGCTGTCCTGGAACTCACTCTGTAGACCAGGCTGTCCTGGAACTCACTCTGTAGACCAGGCTGGCCTGGAACTCAGAAATCCGCCTGCCTCTGCCTCCCAAGTGCTGGGATTACAGGCGTGCGCCACCACTGCAAGGCTGCTGTTTTTATTTTTACTTTTTTTTTTTTTTTTTGTCTATCTCTTGCTGGGTAGCCTGGGCTGGTGGGGAGTTCCTTATTCTGGGTTATACTCCCCTATTCCAGGATTACAGAGGTATACCACCACACCTGCCTATACTGCCTGAGGCCTGATTTCTGGGAACGGAAGGGAATCTCTACTTCTGCTCTTCAGTTCCCTTCTTTCTGTCTTCTGGAGATAAGCCTAGAAGGGACAGGGACACATTGTTTGGCCTAACCACTCTGCCTCTTGTGCTTACAGCCAGCTCAAGGTACCCGGCAGCTTGGACCAGGAGGTGGGGTTTGCTCAGACTTGAAGCTGTGAGAGTTATAGAAATGTGTATCATTTCTGCAGATAATCTGGATAATTGTATTGCCATTCTTTCTTAGCATGCTCCTCTCCTGTAACACCTTTATTTTCTTTTGGCAGTGCTGGGGTTGGAGACTAGGCTCCTCGCATGCTCGGGAGTGCTGGACCATTGTGCTGCATCCCCAGGCTGTTCTGAACAGCAAGCTGCTTCAGCCTCCACGGTTAGGATTTGGTACACCCAGCATCCTAATTAGTTCATTCTGTCACTGATTTTGAGACAGCATCTCATGGAGTCCAGGCTAGCTTAGAACTTGGTGTGGAACCCAGCTCAGGCTTGAACTCCAGATCCCCATGCTTCTGCCTCAACGCACAGTCACACTTTTAATGATTGATTTATATAACTATTTTAATTATTAATTGATTGAGACAGTCTCTCTATAAGCCAGAATGGCCTCACATTTGTGGAGATTCACCTGCCTCTGCCTCCTTAAAGGCTTGTTCCTTCATATCCTTTATTTATTGTTTTTCCTTATTTATTATTATTATTATTTTTTTTGGATTTGGTTTTTCGAGACAGGGTTTTTCTGTGTAGCCCTGGCTGTCCTGGAACTCACTTTGTAGACCAGGGTGGCCTCGAACTCAGAAATCCACCTGCCTCTGCCTCCCAGAGTGCTGGGATTACAAGGCGTGCGCCATCATTGCCCGGCCACATCCTTTATTTAGTCTCTGTTATTTGGAGACAGGGTCTCAGGTTGGCCAGTCTAGTCTTGAACTTGTAATCCTCCTGCCTCAGCCTTCTGAGCAGCTGCGGTTACTGCCCTGAGCCACCAGGTGAGGCTTAACCACATCCTTTTCTAGGTAAGAAAATTGAGCCTGAACAGAGATTAAATACTAGTTTAGGATTATTTAGGATAATATTTAGGATTAGCTCTTAAGTGGTGGAGCCTGAGGATCTGGGCTAGAGTGAAGGAGATGTGCCTGTCCAGGCCTCCATGCCGGACACTCTGGGAGAGAAGGGAAGGCAGGCGGGTTGTTTGTGTGAGTGTGAGAAGTAGTGGTGGCAGAGGCAGAGTAACCCTGGGAAGTCCTGGTCCGAGAAGACTGCTGGCTGATGTGTGCAGGATTTCAAGTGAAGATCCTGCCAGGACTGCAAGAGAGCTGGGTGGTAGCCCGGCCCAGAGGCTAGCCAGGGCTGGGACCCGTTCTCTCTTGCTCAAGGCAGTGGGAAGTCACTGAGGAGGGTGGTGACAGGCTCTGTTCTCCAGTCTAGTGTGTGTTTTGTTTTGGATGGAGAAAGCATGAGGCCAAGCTAAGGAGAAGCTGAGTAACTGTACAGGGTCACCGTGTGTGATGAGCAGGAACGGGGCACACTGTACCCAGCTGGGGTTAGAGACAGGAGTTGAGGGGTGAAATATTTTGAGATGGTTGGATCCATTCTGGGCCCTGGCCTGTTGGGTGAGTGCTCTCCCACTCAGCTCCATGCCCAGCTCCAAAGGTGAAAATACAGAATTTGCTGATAGATACATGTGTATATACAATTCAGTAGAGCAATTTGTGGGGAAGAAAAGTTTATTCATTATACTAGGGAGGTGGCACCATACCTACTTGGCAGAACTAGAGTATTCCTGTAGCTTTAAATAATAATAGCAGTAATGAATTTATCATTAATAACACAATTATTTATATAACAAATAATCATAGACATTAATTGGTTCTTTTGAGACAGGGCCTCCATAGTTTTGGAAGTCCTAGAACTCATTATGTAGACTAGGCTAGCCTCAGAGTCTAGTGCTTGCTTCCGTGTCTGCCTCCAGAGCTCTGGGACCCAGGGCCTGCTGCTGCTGCTGTTGTTAGTATTATTATTCTGAGACTGGATTCTGAGGGAGCCCAGGTTGGGCTCAGGCTCACTGTTTGGCTAAGAATGACTTTGCACTTTGATCTTCCTTCCTCCCTCTCCCCAGGGCTGGCATCTCCGTCATGGCCGCCCTGCTGAGCTAGAACTGGGACCCAGGCCTCCTGCATACAGGCAGGCAGGTCGGAACCCTGTTCCCTCCCGATTTTGTCTCTTCTGAGGCAGGGTTTCTTGCAGTCAGACTAGCCTTGAATGTCTTCCTGCCTCCAAAGTGTTTTGGTTTGCAAGTGTGAACAGAAAATGGTTCTCTTCAGTGAGATGGTGGCCATGATTGGATTTCAGTGCTTGTTACTTTTCTCTGTCCTCGCTCGTCCTATTGGGAAAACTTGCTGAGTCAAGGAAGTTTTGAGGGGAGCTTCCCTGGGAATGTTCTATGTGTAAATATAAGGCAGTTTCCACGAACATTCTGAGAAGGCATCCTTGTGAACCAGCAGTATTAGAGGAAGAGGCATTGTGCCTGTAAGGGGGAAACAAAACTCAGGGGCAGATGTGCTTAGAATCAAATGGTGCTCTCAACCCAATCAAGGTTGATTTAGTCAATCAAGTCGGATTATATCTCAACCTCTATTTAAATTGAGCTTTGGGCTTAGCCCCTCCCTTCTTGGTTTGCTTGTAAAACCAGCAATCCTGTCTCCTCCTGTATTGTTCCGGCCAGGTGCACTGGCTGCCTCCTAGGATTTCCAGGTCCCAGCACCACCTTCCCTCCTGAAAGGTAATTTCTGCCATCTACTTTTCTCTTAACCTTACTGGGTGCTTTCGAAACGGATGGCTTCCATTGGGCTGGGATTTAGGCAGGGAAAGTGGAGTGCCCCCTCCGCTTTGTTTATCTCTCCTTAACTTAGAGCTTTCCGTCTGGGGAAGAGTGCTGCCCCTGCCTGCCTCTCAGATGTCCTTTGTAGTTTGTAAATGCAGGTTCCGACTAACTTTTTCTGTTTCCTGCTGCCTGCAGTTTTTCTGGTTTTCCTGCCCTGCACTGAGTTCTTTTTGAGCGTCTACGCCGTTTCTGCTGCAGCTCCGGGGATTTCGTTTCCAAGCTGTTTCTCTGTAATCTGTTCCACAGTGAAATAAATACTTGGGAAAGACTATATATTTCATCTGCACTTCTAATTAGGACTTAGTCCCAAGAAAGATAATTTCTGTAGATGTATATACAGAAAACCAGATTTGCTATTGTTTTTGTTACATTTTCGAATACAGGCAAGGATCTGGATAGAAAATCAGATGTTTAAGGAAGCGGCCTGCTAGCACTAAGATGAAATCAGAGATAATGGCGAGTGAGTTTATAAGCGCACTTTGGGAAATGTTTCGTGTGTGTGTGTGTGTGTGTGTGTGTGTGTGTGTGTGTGTAGGGCGTGTTTAGGAACTGTGAAAAAGACGAGAGGTGGAAGAGGTTGTTCAGGTTCAGGAGGTGGATTGGGACCTGAAGTTGGCTCCACGTGCAGATCCCAGCACAGGGACGGGAAAGCCGGGTCCCACTCTGCGTGGCTGCGTCCTCCAGCACCTGATTCCTTTAGAGGTAACACAGCCTGGAACTGAGTGATGGCGAAGCTGGGCTCCGCGTGGGCGGGGCCAAGGCCGTGGAGACCAACGTTCGATTTTTCAGTTTCCACTTCGCCCAGGAGTGGGGAGTTCTTAGCTGCTTATTACGAAACCAAACGTCCCTCGGGTTCTCCTGTGACTTTCAGACTTTTAATTGTGTTTAAGGACCCACGCTTCCTAAATCAACGCTAGGCGCGAGCCTCCGTGTTCCAAGGCAGAAATGCCGATCCCTCCATGTCCCTTGGAAAACACAGTGTGTGTTTGCAAGCTCAGCCGTCACTGGCAGAATTTTGCAACGATTTCCCAGTTTTGTTGGCACGTCTCCAGGAGGGAAGGTTCTTTGTAATTCTTTGCTCAGACATCAGAATCTCATACAAATCTCTTAGCAGATAGACCAGGGAAGGCAAATCTCTTTCAATTTTAAAAGCTACAACATAGTAAGTCCCCCCTCCCCCTTATTTGTGGTGGTGGGAGGAGAGGGATGAGAAACAGTAAAAGACCATCTGATGCCAAAATGGCTTAACAGAGTATGGCTTTGTGAGGGCAAGGAGGACCTCCCCCCCTTCTTCCTTTGCTCGAAAATAACTCAGTAGCTACAAGGTCTGAGAGCCCTAGTGAGTCTCATTGTTCTTAGCCTAATGAATGTTTGTCAAAATATTTGATTGTTTCCCTATTGCTGCTGAGAAGTTTGGACTTTCCTTTATGTTCCATCTCCACACTAGGATTTTTAACTATCAGGGAGCCCTATTGTGTTTACAGTATTCAAGGCTTCAGAGTGCAAAGGTTATCCATTAACATGTAGACTGAGGCTCAACCTCTGTCCACTTGTTTTTTTTTTTTTTTTTGTATCAAAGTCTCCCCCCCATCGTTTTTTATTGGGGGGGGGGAGAGGACAAAGTTAAATGAAGTCTCCTGCTTATGAATGTCTGCTGAGCTGTTACGTTCTGATCGTGAATATTTATAGGGCTTTAACCAGTACTTTAGAGAAAGATATTAATCTGTGGTGAGAACAGGAACCCTAGTACTAAAAATGATCAATATCTTCTGTGCTTGAATGAGAATCAGGGCTGGCTTAAGGATCTACTTCCAGCGATGCTAATTAATTGTGAGTAAGTAATTGATTCACTTCCTTTGGAAAAAAAAAAAAGACTAACGAGACCATATGTGGGTTGGTAGTTATATGTAAAATGACAGGAAAAACATTCTACAAGGCAGATTCTTGCCCCTTTGCTAAGCTGTCTTCTTGAATTCTTCTTCCTATTTATTAAGGACTGCGTTGCTTACCAGTTCCGGTCGGTTCCTTTTTTGTCTCGTTCCCCCCCAACCCCCACGCTTCTTTTGATTTAGGAAATGGGTCTGAATGCTTTTCTTGATGTTTTCCCACTTTTTGATACTCGGAGGGCCAGCTTGAAAAAGAAACAAGCAAGTTGGCCATTCGTTTGGTGTTAAGCAGTAAATCTATTTTACATTTGAATTCATTTGCATTTTGGAGCAGAAAAATTATTGGATGTGATTGTGGCCGCCATAGTTCCTCCCTGGGGCTTGCTTAAAACGGGACATCAGTCCCAGGCCTTTGGAGTCAAACCTTTTCCTGTCTTGTCTTCTTTCATCTTTAATATGAGTCAGGGACAAAACAGTAGGGAATCGCTTTAAGTGAGTTGGGCATAAAGGAGTGTGTGTGTTTCTTGTTTTTGATCACACTTTTAAGCCTAGTTTCACCCAAGTGAATTTCTCTGCAAATTAAGATTTATTAGGTACCAAGTCCAAATTCAAATATGAAATTATAATAGAAACACAAACCCAGGGTGTTAAGGGGGGGAAAAGCTTTTTGAATATAAATTTAGAGAAATGTATTCCTTTTAGGTCCCCGACCTTCCTCACATTGACTCTGAAGTGTTCACCTTCAAGAACACCTCAGAACACCGCTATCCTGTGAGCTCCTCAAGCCAGTGGCAAGGTTGGTTTATTTTTTTATTTTTATTATTACTATTTTTGTTCGTGATTCTGGTCGACCCGGGAGTTGGGCAACCGGCCCCTCCCCTTCTCTCCCCTCCCCGGGCGCACCTTGCAAGGGAGGGGGAGGCGGCGAGGGAGAACTGGCCGTGCGCCTGCGCGCTGCGCTTGTAGCCCCCCCCCCCTTCCAGAATACCTGTCACTAGAACCGCCTGGGCGCGAGCGCGCCACGTTAGGCCGGATGGCGGGACGCGGCGCGGGGCGCGCGTGCGCGGGAGCCCACGGGGTGGGAGTGGGGTGCGCGCGCCGCTCCGCGGGGCTCGCGCCTCGGGGGTCCGTGGGGGCGTGGCCGGCAGTGGTGGGCGGGTCCGGGGGCGCGCCTGCGCATAGGCGCGGGCACTGAGGGGGCGTGACCGGCGCGGCTTGGGGCGGGGCGTCAGGCGGCGCGGCCGGGGGGGAGGGCGCAACAGCTGCTGCGAGCACTTTCTGCCCCAACAGTTCCCCCGCCGGACGCCGGCCGCCCGCGCAGGGACCCCGCGCCTGCACTGTCCCCGCGCGGACGAGTAGGGGGCGCCCGCGCCGCTCCCTCTCCCCGCGCCGGAGGTGAGCCCGGCCCCCCGGAGCCGCTGTGGGGGTGGGGGTCCCGGCGCCCGCGTCCGTGGGAGGCGGGCATGGTGCGGCCCCGTCCCGGTCCCCGCGCCGTCGGGGCTAGCGGCAGGCGCACAAAGGCCGCGCCGCCTCTGCTGCTCCTTCAGCCGGCGGCTGGGCGGTGCAGCCGGACGGCCGCAGGTAAAGGGGCGCCGGGGTCGCGTCCCCACGGCCGTGGCCGCGCGTGGGGCAGGGAGGGACGGCCGAGACAATGGCCTGCCCGGCGCGGCGTGGCCGTCGGGGGTCCGGGCCCCTGCCGGACCTGCGTCCTGCCAGCCGGGGAAGGTGTTCGGTTTCACTCCCAAACTTAGAACGTCCCGCAAACTCCCGTGGGAAGTTCGTGCGGGGTGGCGGGAGGCGGAACCGCACATCCGAGGGCGCCTCCCCGTGCGCCTCAGTTTAGCCTCGACGCGAGCGGGCGCGCAGTGAAGGGCGCCCCCGCCTCAGACCCTCGGCGCACGGGAAGCGCATTCTTGGGCGGGGAGGGTGGGGGTGGGGACAGCGGGCGGGGATTTCTCCCGAAAGGTTTGCTTCCTGAAGTGAACCGAAGTCCCGGGGGCCCACTTCTTGGATCCCCAGTTGGGGGCCAGTCCGCACTCACACAGTAGCAGGAACTTTTTAACTTTTTATTGTTTAGGTCGGGGGCGTAGGCTGGTCGTTCCCAGCCTCACGGATTGTGTCCTGTGAACCTTAGTTTCTCTTTCTGAGAAACAGGCATTCCTGAGCATGCGTTGATTAAGGGGCGCCAACCTGGGGTCCAGGGCTGTAGGGCACCATGTGTACTACGGATTCGGTGGTCAGTTTCCTGGTTTGGGATGGGTTGGAGCCATTAAGTTGTATGTTTTAAGAGGCCTAGGTCTGATTTAGTTCAGGTTGATTCAATTATGTCTTCATTGCTTTTGAGTTGGTTGAATAACTTGACATGAGATTAAGGCCAACAAAAGAAGAGGCAGGGTAGCCACAGCTGCTGGCCATGCCTGGCAACTAGGTAGGGGCCTCAGGGGGCCTTTTACCTCTCTTTGTAAGTGAAGGATGTCCACAGCCTTCTTCCTGACCACTTTCCCAAAGTGAATCTGTCACCTTGGTACCAAATCAGATTTCAGATGCTAAGTTTTTGCTTGGAGGAGGATGAGTAACAGGTCTAGTTTCAAAAAAAAATTTTTTTTTTTCTGTAGTGACAAGTGCAGAGAAGTAACCTAATTGCTTTCTGTCTGGAGAATATATCAAGCCACTAGTGTGTCCTTAGTTAATGTGCTGAGAACTTTTAAGGTGTGTCCTTAATGGTGATGACTTCCCACTCCTGCTGGAAGAAGTCGCATTTATTTTAGATACTGATTTTTTTAACTATGGAGTCTGGTGGTATATTTAGGCTTTTTTGTTCTTTTGATTTTAACTTTGAATCCTGATGATTTGGTTGAGGCTCTCCACCATGCTGCCAGCATTCCAGTTATGTAAGTATAAAATCCAAGAGGCAGTGACCTCTGAAGACTTAACTTGTGAATAGTTAGGGGTAGTCATCCCTGGGAATTTACACACATTTTGGCTCTTTAGACTCTACCTTGGTCTGTATACAGGAGGAGGAAGCAGGGGAAAGACAGACCTAACTGGGGGAAGAATACGTTTCTGTAGTCTCCACTTCCTTTGATCCTCACAACACCTCCACACTTTGCAGTGTGATCTCCTTTTAGTGGAATAACTGGCAAGATTGAAGAGGTTGATGCTCCCTGATTGTCTTGGCTTTGTATTATTCCCTTTCACTTCTTACTTTAAAAAAGGAACTAAGATACTGCTTAGAAAAATTTTCCCCTTTATGCTGAAGAATCTATTTTAATAATAGCTCTCTCTTTTTCTCCCCCCCCCCAGGTGGTAGGGGAGGAAGAGGGGCAGAGAAAGTTCTGACTCTGGCTTCTTCAAGGGGGAGGGATTTGCATTTTCTTTGTTAGCCTCCACTTTTGGCAGAGAAATTTGGAGTGGATAGGAGCCCCTAATCCTTTTCCAGTGGGCTTATTTTGGAGGAAATCTGAAAATAAGACTTAATCATCAAGTCTCTTATAAACTGATGAAATAATTGAGGCCTACAGTGGCCCTCGGTGACTCAGGCTCTGTCTCCTGGCAGATAAGTGCTAATCACTTTTCTCCTGTAACCTCACTTGAGTCTGAAATGCTGTTTGGCCACAGCAGGGCTGCCATCCCCAGCCCAGGAGCCCTCTTCATTCCTAGCTGCCTGATTAGAGCCTCGGGGTGCCAGAAGATGAGCTGCTTTTTCACGTTATCAAATGACATTCTTTTTCTCACTAGTTTCAAACATGATATTGGTTGACAAGAACTTTGGAGTAGTTTTAATGACCCTTGACTGCCTAAAACACAGGACGTCATAAAAAGATCTGCTGTCTGACTGCTGTGAAAACAGATGACTGGGGCCTTAAAGTACTGCATAGAAAGCTGAGTTTCTAGTCAGCTAGAAAATAATTATTTTGGGATTGTTCGGTCTCATATGCTGTGTGGCCTGCATTTTGGATTTTTGAGGTCACTAGCTATAATTTGTTTTAAATGGCTGGTTCCTGATTCCTCATTGCAGTTTAACCCCGTGGCCGTATGTATAACTGATAATCTGGAAAGTGGGATCTGAGACATCAAGAAGAGGCTTTCCATCTCTGAAATCAGAAGAAACAACTTCAGGCAGTTTGGGTAAACTGTTGAATATTAGTATCAAAATGTAGTTAACTGATCACAGCGGAGCATATGGAATAATTTTTACTTTAGGTATTAAAAAATAAAAACCTGGAAGACATGTAGAACAGCTACCAAAATTGAATTAAAGGATTTCTGTTCTAAGAAATATTCTGAACCAGGAAAGGCTTTGCTACAGGCATGCAAGGAAGCTGTGATAGTGGAGGAGCCTCCGCTTGCTCACACACCTCAGCTCCTGAATTTTCAGGGGAATCGGTGTTAACTAGTTTAAATGCTCCTGGAAGAAGGCATATTATTACACAAGGAAAGTGTCTTTCTCCTTGCAGTGTAGGGCAGGCCTGGCGGAATATCATTTAATGGTCCTTGTGGGGGCACTGTAGGAGCTGAAAAGCTGGCCTTTCAGTTAGGTGATCTGGATCTTGGCTAGCCAGTAATATAGCCAGGCAAATTTGCTATGGTATGTGGGCCAAAGGGATTTGAATTCAGACCACGAGGGCAGATAGAAATCTTGCCTTGAAGGAAGTTGGTGGGGGTGGGGGGAGAGACCACCATTTCTAACCTTCCTGTCTTGATGAGCAAGCTCAACTCTTGGATGTCTGGCTTCCAAAGAAAGGGGGGTTTTGGGGGGGTGAAGTCCCTGTCAGCTGACTGCTACCACAAATTTACCCCTTTATGCTGAGCTGCCTAGAGAGCTTACATTTGAACATTTGTTGACTGCAGCTTTCCAACAGTCTATTGCTTCCTGCCCAGGCTGGCAACATTATAAGGTACTAGAAATTTGGGGCCGGTTTTGTAATTTTATGACAAAGGTGAGAAATAAATTCAGTGACCCTGGAGAGGCAGCTGAGCAAGGGTGTGTGTGCAGAGTCCTCATGGCTTTTGTTCTTTAGCTTCACCAGTTGATAATGGGTGACTGTGATGATGGTTCAGATTTAAGAGTGCTGACTGGCCGGGTGGCTGTAAAACAGTTTATCATGTAAAGAAGTGGTTTGTTTGACACTCCGGATGGTCTAGTACTCAACAGGACACAGGTCGGTCTTGGTGGCAGTTATTATTTCCTAGTAGCTGATGATTTATTTAACTCTTAACTTGTGAATCTTTCCAGCTATGAATGGTCTTATTATTCTTTTTTAATTTATTGATATATTTATTTACATTTCAAATGATTTCCCCTTTTCTGGACCCCCACTCCCCGAAAGTCCCATCAGTCCCCTTCCCTCCCCCTGTTTTCCCACCCAACCCTTCCCACTTCCCTGTTCTGATTTTGCTCTATACTGCTTCACTGAGTCTTTTTAGAACAAGGGGCCACTCGAATGGTCTTATTATTGAAAAGAGATTTTATTTTTATTTAATTTGAGATATAAACAGGTAACTAGCATTTATTTAACTTTAGTAAATGTAGGAAGGGATGGTCCATGAGGTTGAGGACAGCCAGGGCTTTAAGGGTGTTCCTGAGCTCCTGTTCTACTTGAAGTTAGCTAAATTAATTGCCTCCAATTTAGACTAGCCATTTAACAAAAGTGGCATAGTGTGTAATTCTTGGTGCCATATAATGGGCATACAATTTGTTGAGTGTGTGTGTGTGTGTACACAGATGTGCCATGCACACAGACACTGAGTCATAGTCTCTATTGAGTTGATGAGGTAAAGGTGGGGTTTGCTGCTTTAGTTTCCTGAAACTTCCTCTGTGTAGTTGGTCCTATCAGATCTCAGAGCACATGACATGTAAGGTTGCCCTGAACAAGTAGAAGTTACAGTGAGAAACTTGGGACACCAATGTTCCATCTCACCTAATTGAAAATTATCAAGAATGTCTTTTGCCCGATAAGCTGTTTTAAAGCAGATGAACACGGGGTATTTATTTGAAAGCCGGTTTACCTAAAGTATCTTTAGGTTGATAATATTGAAAGTAAAACTGGATCCTTGAGCACACCTGAACTGATTAAGGGTGAGTCATGCAGTTTCCAGTTTATAAAGAAAGGGTTGGAGTTTATATCTAGCAGTCCTCTGGTCTCATTCTGTTGGAGTTGGGTATTTCTGTAGGACTTTAAAAGATACTGGGCTGCTTTGCCCAGGATCTTCTTACCTTGCCTTAAAGTAGTGTTTGGCCTGTGATTTGGGTTAGGATGCTGGATTTAAACTGAGAATTCTAACTATTCCCCCTACCCCCTACTGGCTAGGAAAGTTGACCTGGCCACTTTTTCCTTGGAATATTGTGGAAAGATCAAAAAAAGTTTCGGGGCCATGGAGATGGCACAAAAGGCCAGGCCACTTGCCACCAAGTCTGATGGGCCTGCATTTTGATTCTTGGGAGCATCCATGTTGGTAGGAAAGAACTGATTTCCTATAATCGGCTGCCCTTTGATCTTTACATTTCCCCAAACATACACAAATTAATATAGATTTTTAAAAAAGTGGTATGTTTCGATTGTTCTTGTAGACTGGCGTAGAAGTTAGGGTTCAGGGCAAAGTAGGTTAGCAGCCTTTGCTGCTTTGCAGAGGACTTAAGTTTGGTTCCCAACATTCACATTTGTGGCTCACAACCATTCATAATTCCAAGTTGTAGGCGATCCTGCACTGCATGCAGGTTGTGCAAACACGTGCACTCAGGCAGAACACTCAAGTAGATCTTATATTTTTGGTTGTGAGCCTAGCCTTTAACAGCTGATCCATCTCCAGCCCAAGTAACTAAATTTTAAGCGCTCTTCCCATCACAGAGTCATTTGTGTAGTTGTTAGGTCTTCATGTACTTCTGAGCACTGCATGTGTTCTTTAGAGGCCAGAAGAGGGTGGTGTGTCCTCCATACCTGGAGTTGCAGATGGTTGTGAGCTGCCATGTGAATGCTGGGAAATGAACTTAGGTTCTCTAGAAGAGTAATGAGTAGTGCCTTTAACTATTGAGCCATGTCTCCAGTCCTAGTTTTGTAGTTTTAAAGATAGAAATAACTGGGGACTGGGGTGGTTGTGGGGGCGCATGTTTTAAAGATCAGGACTGAGGAGTCAGATGTAGGGCAGAGGTGGATCTCCATGATTTCCAGACTAGCCTCTGGTCTACAGAGCATGTTCCAGGACAGCCCTGGCTACATGGGGAATCCCTGTCTTGAAAAACCAAACCAAACCAGCAACAACAAAAGAAAGAAAGAAATTGGCCAGAACCTAGTTCTGTGATTTGAGTGCCTTAAGGAACACCTCTTACCTGAGTGAAGGGTTGGAGACGATGGCGGGTGGTCTAAATGCTGGGTCAGCAGTTATTGTTCTCTCCTGATGCAGTTTGGGATAGCCTTTACACAAGAATGGAGCTAGCATACTCATAGATAGATGTGCAAGGCTGTGGGCAGCTAGCAATGAGCATAGTTATGTGGTGTTTCTCAGTCCTAAGTACAGGAGGTGTCACAAGCGGCAGTTCCCCCAGGTAGCTGTCTTGAGCAGTTTATCGGCCTTTGCAGTATCTTGTAACGTTGATAATGTTTCAGTCAGGTACTGGTAGAATTCACTGACATTTTAGTCATACATCAGTGTCTAGTTAGTGACTTTGAGAATTATCAGCTTACTTGAACAGTTAAAGCCATATTATGCTTCATCTTTTTTTGGTTTGTTTTGAGACAGGGTTTCTCTGTATAGCCCTGGCTGTCCGGGAACTCACTCTGTAGACCAGGCTGACTTCGAACTTAGAAAACTGCCCGTCTCTGCCTCCCAAGTGCTGGGATTAAAGGCGTGTGCCAACAATGCCCGGAAAGCCATTTGCTTCTTACTGAATTTCAAAGGTTGTTGTATATAAAAGAGTAATCTTGTGGGCATTAAGCCGCAGAATGTAAGGCATCCTGAGGGAGGCCCTGGCCGGCTCCAGGGTGTGCGACTGGAGGCTCAGTGTTTCCTTTACAGGAAAGAAGAGTGAAAAATGTTTTTAAAACAATTATTATTATTATTATTTTTTTTTGGCAAAGTACTCTTATTTTTTTCTTTTTTTTAAAAGATGTATTTATGTACTTGAGCACACTGTAGCTGTCTTCAGACACTCCAGAAGAGGGCATCAGATCCCATTACAGATGGTTGTGAGCTACCATGTGGCTGTGGGGAATTGAACTCTGGAAGAGTAGTCAGTGTTCTTAACCCCTGTGCCATCTCTCCAGCTCTGCCAAGTACTTTTTAACCAGCTTTGGTGGTTAGAATCCTTGCCTTCCTGGCGTCCAAACACATTTGAATTGCGGTGATGTTCCTCAGTTCTGTCAAGAAGCAGTCATTGAAGCATGCTCTGGAGAGGCCTGGTGCCTCCGGCACTTCAGGAGAAAAGCTAGAGCATT
The DNA here is from genome assembly GCF_947179515.1 of Apodemus sylvaticus. Taxonomy (NCBI): domain Eukaryota; kingdom Metazoa; phylum Chordata; class Mammalia; order Rodentia; family Muridae; genus Apodemus; species Apodemus sylvaticus. Next base: position 155,722,073 of record NC_067476.1, on the reverse strand, counting down.
TTGGGAAAGCTACATTTGCTTGTTCATGTGAGGCAGGGGGACCACTTGTTAGGTAGTAGTTACAGTAGCACAGCTGGTGATAGGTTCTCAAACTCCCAACTGTGCAATTCTTGCAGAGTTTAGCAAATTGATTTTAATTGGCTTGTGCACGTGCACCTTTATTTTGTCGCCTTACAGTCCAGCTGGAGTTGAACAACTTCTCAGTGAGGAGGGTGAGCACCTGCTGTCAGATTTTGGTGGCCCACAGGAGGGGACAAGCTTAGGGAGTACAGTTTTGTTTGTCAGTACCACAGAGCCAACCCAGACTTCCACATTAGCATTACACATTAGGTGGTGTAGCCCAGTGCTCTGCAACTGATGACACTGGCCTCAGCTCAGCTCAGGGATGGCTGTCAGCTTTATAGTTTGGGGCGGAAATCTGGGAGAAGCCAGGTGTGGTGGACACTTTTAATTCCAGTGCTAGGAGGCAGAGGCAGTCTCTGAGTTCAAGGCTGAGCATGGTCTGCCATGGAACTGGGAGTTCCAGGACAGCCAGGCTGTGAAGAGAAGCCCTGTCTCAAAAAAACAAACAAAAGCTAATCAAAAATCTTGGAGGGCTGGGGAGATGATTCATTGGTTCACAGCACCGGCTGCTCTCCAGAGGGATCTGTGTTCTCTTCCTACCATCCACGGCAGGTGTTTCACCACTGCCTGAAACTCTGGCTCCAGGGGATCTGACATTCCTCTTCTATCCAACCTTCAGCGTGCGCGCGCGCACGCGCACACACACACACACACAAATAAAAGAATAAACATGTATCTTAAATACTGTTATAGCTTGGTTGCAGGGAGTGGTTGGTCATGGGGTGTAACCTCTGACTTATGGTTCATTTTAGCCTCAGTACAGGGATGGCAGGGACTATAGCCTGAAAGATGTCTCCTGCTTCAGTCCCTGGTTTCTGTCAGAGTTCTGGGTGTCTTTTAGTCCAGTGCCAGGTCCCAGAGAGAGAGAGAGTGGGCAGCCAGCAGCTCTGTCCTGTGGATCTGGAAGGTGTTATTTTTTTATATTTGAAAACCTTTTACAAATCTTTAAGATCATAGTAGAGAAAGATAATTTACAGCAAATGGAAGTTTAAATTTTGTTTTATCTTTGTTTTTAAATTTGTATTTCCTCATAGGTTGTTTTTCTTTTTCCTTTTTTTCTCTCTCTCTTCGAGACAGCCCTGGCTGTCCTGGAGCTCACTCTGTAGACCAGGCTGGCCTCGAACTCAGAAATCCGCCTGCTTCTGCCTCCTAGAGTGCTGGGATTACAGGCGTGCGCCACCACTGTCTGGCTATAGGTTGGTTTTCAATGTGGACTATATAGTTTTGAGCATGTCACAGCAGAACCTTGGTAGATGGTGGGCAGGGCTTGTGTGGGACAAGCTTGCATTTGAGTCTTCAGATGCTGTAACTAAAGCTGTCTAGGACTTCATTTGAGCAGTTAGATTATCAAACTGTTCTGGAAACTTCAGGAGGACGTGCTTCTAGCTTTGCTGCTCTCTGACTGCCTGGGACAGACAGGTGCTTCCTGCATCTATGGTATCCTACCCCAGCTTGGTCATGGTTTGAGCCAGGGGTTGATAACCTTTTGGAAAGGGACCTTGTAGAGGAGTACTGTTCTTCCTTCCCAAGCTGAGGCTTGCTGGGTCAGTGGTACTCTCCCCTCCTGGTCCTCCTCTCCTGTTTCCTGTGCCCCAACTCAAGCAGGGTTGCTTTTAGTTTTTTTGAGATAGGGTTTCACATTAGTTCCTGGCTGGCCTGGAACTCACTATTGAATTTGGTGATTGCTTTTCTGCAATTTTAAAATGATTATTTTAGAACTTCAAAGAAAGGTCACCTGGTAACTGACTGTATTCCAGGTGCAGTAAACCCTCTGACATGGAACAGGATTGGTTCCGCAGGGTGTGGTCCTGCCTTTCCAGACTATGTGCTTCATTCTTTGTGAACATCTGCCTGGGTTGTGGGTGCCTGCTTAGTGACTATGTAGAAATCTGAGTCACTGGGCCCAAGCTGAGACCCTGCCAGTGCTTTGGTTGTATGGAATTGTCCTCAGCCATAGACAGGGTGTAGTGCTTGTCAACCTTGCTGTAGTTTTAACCACAGAAAGTGCACCCTGGGTTGAGTTCATTTTGCCATGACACCTTTGAAGGTCCTGACTTAGGCTGGAACTCAGGTCTCAGGTCTCTGTTATGTCATAGGATGGTAACCACCCCAGGTACTTGTCCTCCATTGTGATAGCAACAAAGGCAGAAACTAAGATAAAGCACTGCTGGGCTGTGCTCTGGAGTCTCACAGCCGCGCATGGGGCAGAAGGGAAGAACCAGCTTCGTGACTGCTGTGGGGCGGAGCCGAGAGGAGGGAGAGATTACCATGGCAGGTGGTCTGGCGCCTTTTTGTTTCCATGGACTGAATTCACAATCGTTTTAGGAGAAGAAGCAGGGCTATTTAAAAACAAACCCTCTCTGTTCTCTGAAAGACATTGGCTTTTTTAGGGATGTCCTTAGAGTGTTAACTAAAGCCACTCCCTTCTCCCTGGTCAGTGGCTCAGTGGAAGGCAGAGTGAGATGGGTAGGAGGTGTATTTTCGGATGGAAGGATGAGCCACACAGAGCCAGGTCTGAGGAGGCCTGTTAGAAATGTGGACACTGGAAAATAAGTGGCATCTGCATCTAGTAGGTCACTTACCCTTTGAAGCCCAACCCTGCCCAGCAGCATCCAGTACCGGAAACATCAGGATCCTGGGCCAAGGCAATGCTTAATGCAAGGAAAGGTTCCTGTGTCCTCTGCTGAGGTTTTGGACCAATCTCATTTTGTCAGCTCATTTTCATAACTTCTCTTTCTTTTGAGATAGGGACGACTCCTCATGTAGCTCTGGCTCTGGAAAGCAGTCTGGCTTTGAACTCTCAGATCCACCTGCCTCTTCTCATGAGCTCTGGGATTGAAGGTCTGCTCTCCCAGATTGTGCTTTTGTAACTCCCGTAGTCACTGTGGAGGACACACAGCGCATATCTCAGTGGCACCCGAGACAGCACAGTGGTAACAAGTCTATCCTAAAGTCTGGCCTATTTGTTTCTGATCAGGACTGTGTTTTATGTTGACAAGTCTTGCTTTGAATTCACTGTGTAGCTTATCTGGCCAGCCTATCATTGCCCCTTCCTGTTTAAACTACGTGTCGTGTTTATATTTCAGTGAGCAGAGCTCTGGCTTAAAAGACTGGTCAGAATTCTACTCACTTAGTAAGTGTATCCACTGGTAAATATACTAACGATTTAATTAAGAAACATGTTTAGCAGGATGCACTATGGCTTAGTGAGGTAGTTGAGTCTAGTCCCTTTTTATGGAAAAGATCATGTGACTCATAGGCCAAGCCCTGTTCCTGAGCCTTCCTCACTGAGGCTTGTTTTTTTCCTTTCAGATTTTGGAAGTCCCTTGCCTTCATATCTCCCAGATCAGCGTCTTGCTCAACTGAGCCACTCACCCAGTGGAGATGGACAGGACTGTTGCCCTCATGCTGACTCACATCTGAATCGCAGCCCAGGGCAGCCTGGATGCCTTGTCTGTGCGAACACCCGTCTCCATCACTGAGCTTCCCAAGCTCTGGGATACACACGGCCCTCTGAACTTAGAGGTGCTCTAATTTTGAAGCCCAGGGCTCCCAAGAGGTTTGAGTGGTGATATCTCACAAGTGGCCTTATTCTAACTCTAGAGATCCTCAGCAGACCAGCTGGATTGTCCATCCTGTCAGACCCTGAAGTGGCTGGCAGCATGCCGACGCAGTCCCTCCTCGTGTACATGGACGGGCCGGAAGTCCTTGGCAGCTCTCTAGGTACCCAGATGGAGGTGGATGATGCTGTGCCCACAAAAGGGCCGGCTGTAGTCCCCTTCCGAGCTGCGCAGGAGAAGAGCACGGCCGCAGCAGAGGGGCACATGCCCCTGGATTGCATGTTCTGCAGCCAGGTCTTCTCTCATGCGGAGGATCTCAATCAGCATGTGCTCCTGCAGCACCGGCCCACCCTCTGTGAGCCAGCTGTTCTGCGTGTGGAGGCCGAGTACCTAAGTCCCCTTGATAAAGGTCAGGTGCCAACAGAGCCACCGAAGGAGAAGAGTAGCAAAGACACTGAGGAGTTGAGCTGCGATGTGTGTGGGCAGGCATTCCCAGTGGCTTTTGATGTTGAGAGCCACATGAAAAAACATAAGGACTCCTTCACGTATGGGTGCAGCATGTGCGGGAGGAGATTCAAGGAGCCGTGGTTCCTGAAGAACCACATGCGGACACACAATGGCAAGTCTGGCACCAGGAGCAAGCTGCAGCAAGGCACGGAGAGTCCAGTCACCATCAACGAAGTGGTTCAGGCACATGCACCTGGGAACATCTCCACTCCCTACAAGATCTGCATGGTCTGTGGCTTCCTCTTCCCAAATAAGCAGAGCCTCATTGAGCACAGCAAGGTTCATGCCAAAGAAACTGTCCCCAGTGCCAGCAACACAGCCCCTGATGCCCACCCAGAGGAACCCATATCCCCGAAGGAGGAGCTGCTGCAGTTTTTGAACTTGAGACCCAGATCAGCTGCAGACAGTACAGGGAAGCCTGGGGCCTGCATACCTCAGCTTGACCCCTTCACCACCTACCAGGCCTGGCAGTTGGCTACCAAAGGAAAAGTGGCCGTTGCCCAAGAAGAGGTGAAAGAGTCAGGCCAAGAAGGAAGCACGGACAATGATGATTCATGTTCAGAAAAAGAGGAGCTAGGAGAAATATGGGTTGGGGGTAAGGCCGAAGGTTCTGGAAAGTCCAAAACAAATAGAAGCAGTTGTCCAGGTCTCTCACAAGACAAAGAGAAGTCTAGACATACTAATACTGAAGTGCCTTCTGGGGATGGTGATTCCAAGTTGCCCAGTAGCAAGGAGAAGCCCACACACTGTTCTGAGTGCAGTAAAGCCTTCAGGACATACCACCAGCTGGTCCTGCATTCGAGGGTGCACAGGAAGGACAGGAGGGCTGACGCCCTATCACCCACCATGGCTGTGGATGCAAGGCAGCCTGGGACCTGCTCTCCAGACCTCGGCACCCCTCTGGAAGACAGTGGGGCCGGGGACCGAGAAGGGGGCTCTGAAGATGGGTCTGAGGATGGGCTCCCTGAAGGGCTCCATTTGGGTGAGTACTCTGCTGCCTCCCAGGCAGCGTTTGCTGCAGGGGCCTCTGGGAGTCAGGTTCTCATCTCAGTGCTTTTTGGTATCACCATATAGTCTCAGAGAAGCATCCCAGGCCTTTCTCATTTCTTTAATAAGGAGGTGAGTTAAAAGGCTGGCCCAAAACCTCATTATGAAAGGGCTCTGTATCTTTTGCTCCCAGAGGACTTTGTTTTTATAGCTAGTGCACCAGTAGGTAGAGACCAAGGATGCTGATGGCTTCTTCAGGCAGTGGACTGAGGCTTGACCTTGTGTAGAATACTAGGAATTATGGGACTGAGAGCTAGGACTTTACCAGCTCTAGGGCATTCCCATTTTTGTTAGACTGGGCTGCCTATCACAGGCTGTGTTCATGTTTTCACCTACATGGCTGTCTAATGCTCCCACAAGGAAGCTTCTTCAGAGTCCACTAGTGCAGTGGGCCTACTTATTCTGTGTACTCTGACCACCTTGGTGTTTGTGAGGCCACTGTTCATGAGGGAGCTTCTGACGTGGTCTTTGGTTTTTTAGAGACAGGGTTTCTCTGTATAGCCCTGGCTGTCCTGGAACTTACTCTGTAACCAGGCTGGCCTCGAACTCAGAAATTCGCCTGCCTCTGCCTCCCAGAGTGCTGGGATTACAGGCCTGCGCCACCACCGCCTGGCCTGACATGGTCTTTTGCTGAAATCCAAGGGTGAGGGCCTGCTCCACAAATTCAGTGTGTTCTAATAGTGTTTATAGAAATGAGCTGTTGCCTACAGTCTCCTTATTGGCATGAGCTTAGAACCTTGGGATTAGATTGACCTGTTTCTCATCTTGCCGCTTACCTCCATTTGAACCATTGGTTCAGGTCTCTGAATGTGAAGCTCTGCCACTTAAAGTAACACCCCTGATGTGTGGGCATGGTCCATGGGTTACTTGTAACACCTCCAGATGTGTGTGGCCACTGGGCAGTCTGGACTCTCTGAGACCAGAGTGAGTCTGAACAGTCAGATCTGTCAGCCACTGAGCATGTGAACCACTGCCCAATTCTCTTTCTGATCACTAATGCACTTGAGGAACTTTCCTTTCATGACTGGTGTTCAGTCACTTGAGTTTCCAGGACAGTGCAAACTTAGAGCTTATCGTATCACACTCCTTAGTCCTCAGAAACGTAAAGATAGGTGGTGTACTCACACATAGCTTCTGCATCTGTGCAGTTCCACAGCATCAGCGCTGTAGCTCCCTGAAAGAGTCCCCAGCTATTGTGCATGGTGGACAACTCGCTGGGGTCCTGTCGCAAGGCTTTTTGGTCTGGCTTGCCACAGGTGGGAGTGCTGGAGTCTGGCTGTGGTTTCTGGTGACCATTATACATTGTCCAACCTTTCCTTGAGATTTCCCTGTTTGCAAAATAGGATCATCCACCTTTGGCACTCTTCCTAGGATGAGCTCAGCATTAGTTACAGCCTTGTACTGAACAACATAGTCCAAGTTCCAGGCTACAAGGCAGGTGCCAGATGTTGAGAAGGCTATGGCCTGTGTGTTAGAGAGGTGTCCCGAGCCACTTGCATGTGATGTAACAAAGCTCACACCCCAACACAGCTCGAGGCAGAGTGAGCTGTGGGTGAGCTGTAAGTGCAGTGGACTGAGGGCGTCCCACCATGTTGCCCACCAGCCTGCTTTATACTTACTTTCAAGAAGTTCAGAAAGAGGCTGTGATGACTTTTCAAAGCCTCTTATACAACTTTAGGGGAGTTGTAATGGAGGTGGACTAGTCCATCCACTATACCTGCTTTTGCCCAGCTATGTGGATCAACTGCCGTTGGGAATTATTAGTAAGAATGCAGCATTTGGCAGAGAAGGGGAGAGGCCTATAATTGAAAATACAAGTTTCTAAGGCAAAATTTAGTTTACCTAAGCATTTTGGACCCCAGGTGGGACATTTGTGTAGTTGTTATTGACTGCCCTGCTGCACCAGGGCCCTGATCTAGACTTCAAGAGAGCTACTTACTTCCCAGATAGACTGACATACTAGCATCACTTGCAAGTTGGTGGATTGGTGAGAGTGGAAAGCCCTAGCCAATCCTCAGTGGGTCCTTGTCATCAGGCACCTCAGCCTTGCCTTTGAAATAGGTTCTAGGAAGCCAGGCCCCTTTTGAATAGGAGATTACTTGGAAACCACAGATTCTACTTTTCCAAACTTGGCTAAATTTTGATCAGCTTTCCTAGGTGCTTGCCCAAAGCCAAGTCTGGGTTGCTTCTGAGGTTATTTTGTGCTTGCCGCCCTCTAGTGGTAGCTTCTGTAATCTCAGGCTGTTTTCTGCTGGTGGTTGGGAGGTTTTAATTCTCCAAATATGGGTTTTGAGTTCCTGCAGTTTTTCTGGCCAGTGAGTGCACATCTACCAGTATGAACCAGGAGTAGCATATGCCAAGTGTCAGGAACAGAACGTTTCATCTATTAATGGTCATTCTTATGATGGAAATATGAACCTCTACTAGGGCACTAGGCTATGCTCAGAATACACAGGGAAGTGCCAGGCCTGGTGGCACACAACTTTAACACTATGGAGGTGTGTGTGTGTCTGTGTCTGTCTGTCTTTCTGTCTGTCTGGGTGCCTGTGTCTGTATTTCTGAGTTCCAAGCCAGTCAGGGCTACATACCTCATCTCCAAAACAGCAGCACACAGTCTAAGACACTAAACAATGCCCGATGGCATTTGGTATGTTATTTTAGCCCTTGAAACTTCTACCAAGAACTAAAAGACTTCTTTAATGGTTTCCCCCAAATGTTTTGTGTTGAGAATCCTGGAGTCCAAATTCCTGAATCCTGCACTTTGCCTGACTGACACCATTATTTTTGTTTCTGCTTTAAGATAAAAATGATGATGGAGGAAAAGCAAAGCCCCTCCCGTCCTCGAGAGAGTGTAGTTACTGTGGGAAGTTTTTCCGTTCAAACTATTACCTCAATATTCATCTCAGAACGCATACAGGTAAAGGACTGGGTTTTTAAATCGTGTTAGCTAAAACAATCCCATGCTGCTCTGTGGTTCAGATGGCTTTAGTGTGTGGTGTTGGCAGCTGTTGTGTATCCACGGCACCACTGCAGCTTGAATGCTGGGTCCTGGTTCGAGGTTGGTTTATGGCTACCATAGCTTAAGGCAAACTTGTAATATTTTTAAATGCTACATTTTAAAACGCTTTTATGATTTTGGAGTGAAGCAAGGGTGTATTTGGTGCTGTTTGGATGTAGGTGCAGTGGTGGTGCGGGTGAGAAGGTTGTGAGGCTTCCTTGGCTTGGGCGCACTGGTCAGTCCGTCCACTGCGCTGGAAAGTGCGTAGATGCTGCCACAGGGAAGCTGCAGGTCGGGTTGGGTCAGTTAGAGTTCTCTTGGCACCTTTCCTAAACGTCATGATACAGTGGCATATCTCGTTTTAGGTGAAAAACCATACAAATGTGAATTCTGTGAGTATGCTGCAGCCCAGAAGACATCTCTGAGGTACCACTTGGAGAGACACCACAAAGACAAGCAGCCGGTGGATGCTGCCACTGAGTCCAAAAGTGAAGGCCGGAGCCAGGAGCCACAGAGCGCGCTACTAACGGCCGACAGCGCGCAGACCAAAAATTTAAAGAGATTTCTTGATGGTGCCAAAGATGTTAAGGGAAGCCCACCTGCCAAGCAGCTTAAGGAGATGCCCTCTGTCTCTCAGAGTGTTCTCTCACCAGCACACAACAATGATACTCAGGATTTCCATAAAAATGCAGCTGAAAGTGCCGAGAAAGTGCGAAAGAGCCCTGCCCCTTATCTGGACATGCAGAAAAGGAAAGCTGGGGAGCCTCGGGCCAGCAGCCCCGCCTGCAAATCGGAGGGCGTTGGGCCCTTAGCAGGGGAAGCTGGCCACAGGGAGAAGACGGGTCGGGAGGCTGACTGCAGACATAAGCCAGGTGCTGGCTGCCAGGACAGGCCTTTGAATCTATCCCTTGGAGCCCTCCATACCTGCCCTGCAATCTCTTTGAGCAAGTGTCTCATCCCCAGCATTGCCTGCCCCTTTTGTACCTTTAAGACCTTTTATCCGGAAGTCCTTATGATGCACCAGAGACTTGAGCACCGGTTCAGCTCTGACACGCACAAGGCCATCAGCAGTAAGTCTGTGCTGAGGAACAGGCGCACAGGGTGCCCTCCTGCTCTGCTGGGAAAGGATGTACCTCCCTTGCCCGGCCTGCACAAGCCCAAGCCCAAGCCCAAGACTGCCTTCTCCTCACAGCCTAAGTCCCTGCACCCAGAGAAGGCTCGGCAGGGCACCTCGGGGCAGAGCAAAGCTCCCCAGACTCCAGGACCGGACAACAGCACTTTAGCCCCAAGTAATCTGAAGTCGCACAAGTCACAGCCCAGTGCCGGAGGCTCCAGTGCCACCAGGCAGCAGCAGTCAGAACTGTTTCCCAAAGGTGGTGTCCCTGCTGCTCTGGATAAGGTGAAAAGACCTGAGCCAAAACTGAAGGCCCTGCCCGCTCCCCCATCTCAGGCCCCCCTCAGCAGTAGCAATAGCAACGGTTCTATTGAGTATCCCATGAAGGTTGATGGCCCGTGGGCACAGCAAGGAAGAGACTACTACTGCCATCGGAATGCTGGCAGTGCCACAGCAGAGTACAGTGAGCCACATCCCAAAAGACTCAAGTCCGGTGGGGTGTCCCTGGACACAGAGCATCCTGGGCCCAATGGCAGAAGGGGCTTTGAGCTCCCCAAGTACCATGTGGTCAGGAGCATCACTTCCTTGTTACCACCAGAGTATGTGTGCCCACCACCTGTGCTGCCCCCCAAAGCCCGTTTCCTGAGCCCTGGGGAGGTGGAGTCGCCCAGTGTGTTGACTGTACAGAAGCCCTACAGTGCCTCTGGATCCCTGTATACCTGTGGACCTGTGGGACACACAGGAGCCAGCCCAGCCCTTGAAGGTATTACTGTAGGCACAAGGCTGGGGTTAGAACACACCCCACAGGAGGAGCATTGAGTTTTCAGATGCAGGCATATCTAGTACAAAGCAATGGATTGTGGGCCAGTGGAGCTTAACTGTATAGGATTAAGTCTTGAGGAAATGTAGAATAAAACAAAATAAAACAAAAATAAAAATAAGCTAAAAGTTCCTTTCCTTGCTGTTGAAGTCCAGGTGCTGGCTGATCATGGTGGGGCACCAATGTCATTCCAGCACTGGTGGGGAGGGGGCTGGAGATTAGCCTGGGCTTCATAGATCATTCTAGGAAAAGAAAACCTCTGAGTGTCGATAAAACCTTGCTTAGGGTCATCACACACACACACACACACACACACACACACACACACGTCACTGCCACGAATCTCCTGTGGTGGAGTTTGGGATTCTTCTGTGTCAGTTTCTACACGTGGGTGGGCCCTTGGCCTGTCAGAAGCAGAGAGAATAGGAGCTCCTGAGTACAGAGACTGTATCAGCTGAGTGTGAATGGCACTGCACTGGTGCACTGGGTGTTGCTGTTGGTGCGTTCCTGACAGGTTGTCTTGTATGTAGTGGTCACCTTGTGGGTGACTTGGAGTTCTCAGGAGGAAACATTTCTTTTCCAGTGTTTCATGGAGGTTTCTGGTGCTGCAGAAGGTAGACCAGGGTGCTCGCTTACAGATTTGTCTAAATTTGCAGATTTGTATTGAGGGTTTGAGTCCTCTAAAGATCACTACTATACACCATTTGTAAAGCCCTGAGAGCTATTAGTGTAGTGCATTCTGGGTACATTCTGCTAGGAACAAAAACAAGTGTTTTCATCCACTGCAGGGAATTGTCTCAAAGTTGTCCTGAAATAGTACCTTGTGCTTTATGGGTGCTGGTGTCAGACCAAGGGCCTCAGGGAAGCACTCTGCCTGCTGAGCTCTGTCCGTGCTGCGGATATGCTGTGTGCTGCAGTGTGAGCCTTACTACCCCTCCTCCTCTGCAGAGTTGGTGTTGTGCATTAGGCTTACCTGCCTGTGGTTGATGTGTGGATGAGCGCACACCACAGACCACTCCCTTCTCCAGGCCCAGGCTCTGTAAGGGGCTTACTGCTTGGTGCATGGGCTTTTGTTGGTGCGCGCGCGCGCGCCAAGGTTATTTATTTTTTCAAGATAGGAACTCACTATGTAGACCAGGATAGCCTCAAATTTCTAGATATTCCCCTTGCTCTGCCTCTTAAGTTATGGGATTAAGGGCAAGTGTCACCAGGCCTGGCGGGTCTTGCTTTTTAAAAAAAGAGAAAGTGTGACATTGTGTAGCCCTGTCTGCTTCCATCTCCACTCGGGGCTAGAGGTGCCCTCAGTGCTGCTGTCCTTTCTTAGTCTAAGGGGCTCCGCTGGGGAGTGTTGTCATCAAGACATGGAAGCCCCGTGCATGATGCTGGGCTCTGGGTCACCTCTCTCTCTCTCTTTAACTAGGAAAGAGGCCTGTGTCATATCAGCACCTATCTAACAGCATGCTGCAAAAGAGAAGCTATGAGAATTTTATTGGAAATACACATTATCGACCAAATGACAAAAAATCTTGAGTCTGATTCCTGGGGAAAAGGTGAGCATTATTGTCCTTAAATTAAGTAATGGGTTTACTTGAATAATATCAAATTAATTTTCATTTTGAACTTCTAAAACTGATTATTGTTATAGAATATTTGTTTGTGGATTGATGGGTCTGTGCTCAGATGGAGAGAGTGTTAGTTGTTGTTAATCCTTCCATAGTGTGAGAGTTCTCCCATCCAATGACCAGGCTCAGGCTCAGCAGTAGGCGCCATCTAACTGCCCCCCCCTTTAATTCATTAATGATTTATTTTTTATTTTATGTGCATTGGTGTTTTACTTACATGTGTGTCTATGTGAGGGTGTCTGCTTCCCCAAAACTGGAATAACCGGTATGAGCTGCTATGTGGGTGCTGGGAATATGACCCTGTCCTCTGGAAGAGCATCCAGTGGTCTTAACCACTAGGCCATCTCTCCAGGCCCTCCTCCCCCATTTTTGTTTTTTAAAAAGATGTTTGAAAATTTATAATACTTGCTGGATGGTGGGAGTACATGTCATTGATTACAGTATTTGAGACAGAGGCAGACAGACCTCTGAGTTAGAGGCCAGCCTGGTCTACAGAGCCAGTTCCAGGATAGCCAGAGAAACCCAGTCTTTAAAAACAAAACAAGGGCTGGAGAGATGGCTCAGTGGTTAAGAGCACTGACTGCTCTTTTAGTGCTATAGCCGCTTCCCTGCCACAACTGCGACATTGGATTATCATGGGTCTGCTGACCCTAGGCTGGAGGCACACACACACTCTAAGCCAGTGAGGAGATAGGCCTGGGTCACACAGGTGAAGCTAGGCCTGCTGTCTAGTTCTGAGGTGATTGAAAGCATTGGGAAGCCCTGACCTGTCTAGGCAGAAGTGTGTTCTCATCCAGGGCTTACAGCTTTGATGGACATGAGCTTCCTGAGCTCAGACGCTGCCAGCTCTGCCTGCCTGTCCTTTTACATGTCACAAGGATGTCAGCATTCCTGGGTCCTTTCCTTCCCTTTCCTGTGTGAGAGTCTGACCAAGTGACCCTCACTAACCAAGAGCTTTTAACACTGAGCTACGTCTCCAGCTTTTTCCATTTTCCTCTTTTGGGGAGGGAAGAAATGGGGGACAGGGTCTTGCTGTGAAACCTAGGTTGGCTTTGAACCTGTACAATTTCCTCAGTACAGAAGTGAGCCAGCATACCTATGTCACCTTCTGAATTGGTGGCAGTTGGAGTTGCCACATAGGATGATGTACCAAGTAGTGGGTTTTGACTCCTGGTGTAATTATCCCGTTCTTCTGAGTAGTTAGTCCATCTAGCTGTGTAAACTGGAGGAAGTGGACTCCTTTGTACTTACTTCCTCACCCCCCAGCTGTGTTCACATCCGCCCGAAGATCCTATGATTTTGTCATCTGCATCTGTGAATCAATGCCCTGTGAGTGCAGGTGTCTGTGGAGACAAAAGAAAAGGTGTTGGCTCCTGGAGTTGGGGGGTTGAGCCATCTAACGTGGGTGCTGGGATATACGGACTTGGGTTCTCTGGAAAAGCCGGCACGGTCAGCTCATTTCTCTGGTCCTCTAATGGTTGTGTTCCTAATCAGGCTCAATGCTTTCCCATCAGGTCCCTGGATGCAAGTGCATACTTTGCCCGGAATCCCGTTGGTCCATCGTGAGAGCACACGGTGATAGCTACTGAACAAGCTGTGACTGAATTGTACATAGACCTGAGAGGAGCAGAGAAGGAACACTACATTCTCTAAAGTTGTTAACCTTTGTACCACATAGCAATAAAACTAGTGGGAGCAGTTGGCTGTGCGCCAGGGGGACTGAAATCTATTTTGTCCCTAAATATTTTTTTAAAGAATTGACCAAATAAGTTTTTTGCATACTTGAGCGCTGCTGAAAAGGAATCATTTGGGGTGGGGTGGGGTTGGGTGGGGTTGGGTGGGGAGTATTGTAAAGCTTGCACCTCAGGTAACTGTAAATATGACGTCGTCGGAAACTTGCTTAAGTTCTCTGTGTGTTTCTCTCCCTCATGGAGCTCAGTGATTGAGCGTTTTCTGCTTTTCCATTTTCATTTAAAGCGTGCTTTAATGCATGCACATCCTCACTGAGTCTGTCGTCTGTCTTCCCGTGGCTGATGGAAGGGTTGGCACTTGGGAGATGTGCTGTGCATCTTGAGGCCAACAGGCCCCAAGCTGGCACCTTTGACTGCACTGTTAGAGCTGGTGTGTCCAGGGTGTCCTGGAGCCCCAGTGTGCTGCCTGGGATGGACAGCCTGGTGCTTTTGAGCGGGTGTTGCCTACAGAGAAGCTGCCTCTGTAGAGTGGTGGATGTCCCCACTCGCCAGGCTCTGTGGGGAGGTATCTAAGTTCTTTTCTTTTGAAAGATTCGGTTTCTCAGAGAGTTGCCTGAGTTAGGTCTAGATAAATAACGCCATATCTCCTTGTGTGAATTGCATGCTTGGAAGCAATTTTAAAGGGAGTGGAAAGTTTGGGGAATATTTTAGTTTGTATTTGGAGTCTTGGTGTGTCTCGTGTTTGCGTGGACACCTTGAGTCTGGGTGAGGAACTGCTGGCCGAGTCTCCTGGGAGGAAGACACCCGTGGCTCTCCATTGGTTGTTTTACAGGGTGATTTCCTCAGTGCACAGGCAGCTCGGAATGGAGGGAGGACAGCCACCAGCTAGCTCACTCAGCGTTTTAAACTTGACTTCCTTTGATGTCTGAGTTTATTCAACAGTTCATGGGTTTAGCAAACCCAAAATATTTTATTAAGAAACTGTTTCAAAAATAATAAATTTGCACTGCTCATTTTTCTTGCCCCACCTCTCTCAATGGGACAAAGGGTGAAGATCTCAAAGAACCCCAACTTGTCCCCATCCTCACCCCCGCCCTCACTGTGGACCATGAGGGGTCCCTGGGAGACATCTCACCTCCTGGGTTGAGCTGTGTCTGCTCTTGTAGGAAGTGCTTGTGTATCAGGAACATGTACACCAGGCCCCGGTCCTGTCCCCAAGCTGAGCCATGTGTACGTAGTCTGGACTGTTTTCTTAGGTCTGCACTTTTATAGCCTGTTTTTGAAGATTTGCAAGGTGATCGGCTCCATCTTTGCCTAAATGCAGTGAGCGTATAGGAAACTCGCTCTCGGAGTTATATACAGTAGGGGCCAAAAATTAAACCTGTATTAAAAAATAAATCACCAAATCTATTAGAAAACAAGTCAGTGTATGTAATGCTGAAATTTGGGGGGCTTTCAAATTTCTCAAGCTACATTTTCTGAATGCATGAAAATTCCAGGTTTTTTCTTGTTTAAGCAGCCCTTTGTGCGTCAGTGTGTTCTTGTCATCAGTATTAACTCTGGGATACTACTGGCTCTGTGTGTCTCTCTCTGGGAGGCAACAGGATGTGGGAGAAGAGGTACATTCGGTGGATTTTTGTTAATGTATTTATTTCATTCCAGTTTGATTTATTTTAATTGTTCATACTTAAGTTGTCAGTAGACATGCTTTATTTATGATATTTCAGCTTAAAGTTATGTTATTATATGTGGATGTAAATATAGATTTGGTGTTTTACAGTCTTGGTGTTCTGGTTTTTATTGTGTTCCTGATGTGTGTGTGTGCGCGTGTGTGCGAGTGTGCGCGTGTGTGCGAGTGTGCGCGTGTGTGCTCCACGAACATTCAGGGCTTAGTTTTCTCCTGTGGGTGCTGGTAGTCAAATTCAGGTGTTAGGTTTGCCTGCAGAAATCCTTAACCCTTTGAGCTGTCTTGTCTGGGTCCTGTTTCCTGTTTTAAATTCAATTTTTGCTTATTTAAGAAGTATTTTTTGTATGTGCCTATGGAGGCTAGAAAGAAGGAGTTACATCCCTGAGAACTGGAATTATAGATGGTTGTGAGCCACCTGTGCTGAGTGCAGGACCCTAACTGCTCTTGGCCCCCAGAGCCAGCCGCCCCGCCACCCATGGCAGTTGGAAGCACTCAGGTCAGGGCTTTCCAGCACCCTCCCTGGAGATGTCCTTATGTGGAGACTGCTTCTGTAGCACACTGTATAGCCCAGGCTCCCCGTCAGACTCCGCATGTGGCTTCAGACTTGCTATTGTGCATCTGTTTCCCACATCCTGGGGTTGTATGCCTGGTTTCTCCTGGGTTTGTTGGAAAGCAACCCTTAGAATTTAATTTTATTTCTGAACTATGAGAGTGAATCTTTAGAAGATAAAGACTGAGTGTGTCACCTGCATGCATGTGTATGTGCCCATGTGTGCCAAAAGAGGGCATGGAATACCCAGAGCTAGGGTCATGGGTCATTGTGAGTTAGCATGTGGGACCCAAGCCCGGGTCCTTCAGCCATTGCTTATACACTGACCTTGGCCAGTCCATGCATTTCCCTCCTAAGCCCTTCTCTACACTGAGACGCTGTTTTAGACACTGAGCCCTTGTCCTGGATGAGGTCTGGTTTTGTCACTTTGTTCACACACACACACACACAGAGTAATGATGCTTTGGTAAAAATATCTGCTCTCCAAACCTGATGACCTGAGTTCAGTCCCTAGTACTCATACACATACGTACAGACTCACATAAAATGAATACAATTAATAAAATGTAATAGAGTATTAAAAGATTGCATTATTCATCTATATAAAGAAGACTCTGAGTGGGGCTTGGTAGTTGAGGCTGAAGGAGGAAGATTGTGAATCCTGTGCCAGCCTGAAAGTAACAAAGGCAGGACCCCTGAACTTGCTTTGTGACTTGGGAATAGATTGAGTTTCTCTGACTACCTCCTGATTCAGTGGCCCCTCGACCTTCAGGAGTGACCCCGGAATGGATGTACTGTTGTGGGTGATAGCAGCTGGCTACTCTGAAGCCCAGAGTCTCATATCTGGCCAGTGGCAGTGTCTCCTGGTGTCCCAGGGTTTGCTCCGAGTATTGTGGCCTTACCCTTTTGTTATGAATTGACCAGATTTCATCTTGGGTCCTTTTGTATTATTATAAAGTTAAAACTATTTTCAGTATGTGCACCTGTGTGTGAGCACCCACAGGGGTCAGAAAAGGACTTGAGCTTCACTGGAGCCAGAGCTGTAGGAGGTGTTTGGCTACCCCAGATGGTACAAGTGCTCCTGACCATGACTCCCAGCCCACCTTTTTTTTTTTTTTTTTAAATAAACATTTTTTGGTTTTTTTATTTTTTTTTTTATTTTTTTATTTTTCAAGACAGGGTTTCTCTGTTATAGCCCTGGCTGACCTGGAACTCACTTTGTAGACCAGGCTGGCCTCGAACTCAGAAATCCGCTTGCCTCTGCCTCCCAAGTGCTGGGATTAAAGCAAACATTTTTTAAAAAAGATTTTTATGTATATGAGTATACTGTACAGATGGTTGTGAGCCATCATTTGGTTGCTGGGAATTGAACTCAGGACCTCTGCTCACTCTGGGTCTTCAGCCCAAAGGTTTATTATTAATGTAAATACACTGTAGCTGTCCAGACACACCAGCAGAGGGCATCTGATCTCATTACGGATGGTTGTGAGCCACCATGTGGTCACTGGGATTTGAGCTCGGGACCTTCGGAAGAGCAGTCAGTGCTCTTAACCTCTGAGCCATCTCTCCAGCCTGACTTATTTGTAATTATGTCACGTGTTTGTGAATACACTCTACCCAGGAGGGCATTGGATCCTTGGAGGCAGCTGGATCTGTCCTATGTGGTTGCTGGCAATTGAACCACAGGTCCTCTGGAAAAACAGTAAGTGCCTTTAACCACTGAGCTGTTTCTCAAGTCCTTAATTATGTGCATGTGACTGAGGTTAGAACTCACTTTGAGCAGGGAGGGGCTTTTTTTCCCCTCCCTAAAAATGTCTTTTAGGGTGTATGTGTGTATGTGTGCATACACAGACACAGACACCCACATGCACACCCTACTGAGTTAATCCTGCTCTCCAGCCCTTCTTGCCTGCTCACAGTCTAGTCTTTGACTTTTCCCTTTGGTATGAACCCCTGGGTCTGTGTGATAATTACCACCACGACCTCTGCCTACTGTATACAATGCCAGTGTCACTCTGCATCTTGAATGGAGGTCTTTAATTTCTTTTTGAAGTTGTTTGTCTAAAGCAGGGCTTTGTAGCGAAATCGTTAGAAATGTGGATTGTCAGGTTTCCCTAGACCTGCTGGGTCAGGCACCATGGGCATGGGTGCGGCAGCACCCAGGTCCTTTGCAGGCAGGGACTGGGTTGTTGTGGGATCGGTTCCCTCTTGAGGACAGCCATGTAACAGCGAGCCAGGGAGGAGACTGGACTCTGAACAGAGCAGAAAGCAGCTCTCTAGATAATAAATGTGTAAACTATGCCATCCTGCAGTTAGCTCATACACATCTCAGAAAACTTGCCCTGGGTATCAGTTGAACAGCAAAGCTGGGAACAAGGAAACAGCCTTTATTCCTACTGGAGCCACTGGTGGTGACACTTCACAGCTGCAAGGAAGAATGGGCAGGTCTTTTTTTGGTATTTCCCCCAGAGGCACCAGAAACCCAATTTAATTTTTTTTTTTTTAAGATTTATTTATTGTTATATCTAAGTGCACTCTAGCTGCCATCAGATCTCATTACAGATGGTTGTGAGCCACCATGTGGTTACTGGGATTTGAACTCAGGACCTTCGGAAGAGCAGTCAGTGCTCTTAACTGCTGAGCCATCTCTCCAGCCCCACCCAATTTAATTTAAAAAGAGAACGAACCAGGCCGAGAAGGTTGCCAGAATGCTTGCTTAGGGCATGAAGCCCTGGGGTCTCTTCCCCAACACCATCCAAATCAGGATGGGGATGGACTTCTGTAATCTGGTTGCAGTGTCTAGCCTGGCTCCAGCAATGGGCCTGACGGAACAGTGAGGGAGTGAAGAGATACACGGACACACAGGAAAGTTGGGGTTGGGTAGTCTGGGCTTGGCTGGAAAAGCCGTAGCACTCTCCTAAGGGGAAGCTCAGAAGTTGTATTATGTCGACTTGGACAGAGGTAGAGTTATAGCATACAAGCTGGTGAAGGCGGCAGGTCAAGGAGAGAGTTTAGCTCAGTTCAGTAGGACTGGCCCCGTAGGAGCAGCACATAAACGAACATCCTGGGGGAGAAAGCTATGGTGGACATGTCAGGCGTGCATTGTCGTTAGACCGAGGAAAGCCTTGCTTCCTCTCTGATGGCATTCTTGTCACCTGATGCCTGTGTCAACAGCAGGCATTCCAACAGGACCTCAGTCAGGGCTCTTTCTGCTCCCCACCTGTTAGGATGCCACCACCTTCTGCCTGGCAAAGTGTCCCGAGGAGGCTCATCCCCAGAATCCCAGCGTGTGGGAGGTGGAAGCAGGAGGATTGGGTTTAAGCCTGGTCTGTCTCAAAAAGAGAACACACAAGTCACCCGCCAACAAAAACCCCAGTAGATCGTCCTGGAGGGGAAAACTTTCTAACCCCGGGAGGAGTCTCTGGTCCTCCATGCAGCAATGTGCAAGTCAAGCCTGTCTCTTCTGTTGCTCTACCGTGCCTCTCCTGTCTGTCATTTAAAAAGATGATTCTAGGGCTCTTCCCAGCACACTGCAGCTCACAGGACCCCGGTTCTCCAGTACCAGCGGAGGGTGGCCACGCAGGTGCTTTGTGGGTCTGCACGTGCACCTGTGTGTCTGGTGCTTGAAGAGGCCAGAAGAGAGCGTGGGATGGATCCCTCAGAACTGGAGTCGCAGAGCAGCTAGTACTCTTGACCACAGAGCCATCTTTCCATCCTTTAGGGTGTGTGTGTGTGTATGTGTGTGTGTGTGTGTGTGTGTGTGTGTGTGTGTGTTTGCCAGACATGGTGGCTTAAGCCTTTAATTCCAGCATCCAGAAGGCAGATCTCTGAGTTCAAGGTTAGCCGGACCTACAGATTCAGCTAGTTCTAGTATAGCCAGGGCTATACAGAGACACCCCTGTCTCTCTTGTCCCACCACCCCCAATTTCTTTTAATCTCTCTCTCTCTCTCTCTCTCTCTCTCTCTCTCTCTCTCTCTCTCTCTCTCTCTCTCTCTCTCTCTTTCTCCCCCCCCCCTTTCTCCTCTCTCGGTAGGGTCTTAGTGCAACTCACGCTGGCTTCAGACTCATCATGTAGCTGCAATAGTCTTTATTGGCCTCCACCTTGATTGACAGGTTGTGGCTCAGTTGCTATCTTATTCTGTCAGATTAGATACACTCAAATTTTACAACCGTCATACAGGGATGGGTTTAAATTTCTTTATGTGTCTGACATTTTTGGTAATATGTATGAATCTCATAAGCTTAGGAACTGGCCAAAAATCTTTCAGTCCAAGTGAAGGAACAGTCCAGTGAAGGAAGCTTCATATCTTTGCCACAAGGTGGCGCTGGCACCAGGCTCATGGCTGTACGGCTGCTCCTTCCTGTGGCTCGGGTTCTGTGGGGTTGGAGTGATGTTGGGGCTTTGGATTTCTTTTGAGAGGATGCACAGAGGCTCTGGCAGCGGATCCCAAAGGCAGTTCGTCCCAGTACTTGGCAAGGTGGTAGAAGGAGGGGGAGGATCATGTCAAGGTCACAGCTGACTACAGAGCATTTTTGATACTGTTGCTGTCTGTCTCAAAACCAACCCCCATTGTCACATACAAAATACCAACCAAATCAAACAATGACCAAAAAGCTGTAGCTTGGTAACAGGCAAACCCCGGATCCTGTCCTCAGAACCACGTTCACTGGGTTTGGAGGTATGCGGTATACAGGGTTATCCTCTGAGCCAGACCATGGCCATGTTCCAGAATTCAGCTCAGCACAACAAAATGGAAGTTTGTAGGGCATTAAACATACCTCTATTTCCATGGTGCTTGAATTACAGGCATGCATGCACTGTATTGCTAAAATTCCTTCCCTTTGGGAAAATTCCTTCACTATTGAGGACCCTGTGACAAACCAAGGTGTGATTCCACCAAAGTTCATTCCAAGGGTTAGGAGTTACCAGTAGGCATGTAGGTGACAGCCACATTGGAAGGTCTGCACCCAGTAGGGATGAAGGCTACCAAGGGGTCGTATAGCCTGAGCCCCATTCCGGAATCCTTCCCCACCTACCTACTCTGGCCTTTCCAGATCCGCCACCCCATGGACTGTTCGAGCACAATGACACACAGCTAGCTGGGCAGGATGACTTGGATATACAGGTGCTGGTGTCCTTCCAAGGGGAAATGTCTAGAGTCAACCAGCCTCGCTGGGATGGTCTGTCCTTGGCTGGGTGTGGTGGCACGTGACTGCAATCCCCAGCCTTCAAAGTCAGCCTGGGCTACCGAGAGTTGAACCTTTGTCTCAAAGACAAGTCAGAGCTGGAGGAATGGCTCAGAGGCTAAGAGTACTCGATACTCTTGTAGAGGACTTGGGTTCGATTCCCAGCACCCATGTGGCAGCTCACAATCACCTGTACCTTCAGTTCCAGGGGACCCGATGCCCTCTTCTGGCCTTAGCATGTACTGGGCAAGCAAGCAGAGCACAGACACATGTTGGCAAAACACACATAGAATAAAAATGAGTTAAAAAAAAAAAAACCTAAGTTATTTTCTGTGAAGGCAATACTTTTGGGTTTTTTTTGTTTTGTTTTGGTTTGGTTTTTTTTTTGGATTTGGTTTTTTGAGACAGGGTTTCTCTGTGTAGCCCTGGCTGTCCTGGAACTCACTCTGTAGACCAGGATGGCCTTGAACTCAGAAATCCGCCTGCCTCTGCCTCCCAGAGTGCTGGGATTACAGGTGTGTGCCACCACCGCCCCGGCTGGCAGTTCTTTTTAAAAAATTAAACTACATTGTTGTTGGGGGATGGTGGCGGTGAGTGCCAGGGCATGTGAGTGGGAGTCAGAGGACACCTCCCAGGAGACAGTTCTCCCTCAAGAACAGCCAGTGCTCTTAACACTGAGCTGTCATCTCTGCAGCTCTTCAAGGTGTTTCTTCTTATTACCTATTTATATATTTTTATTTTATTTATATTATATATTTTTATTCTTTTTATTTATTATTATTTATGTATTGGATATTTTCTTTATTGACATTTCAAGTGTTATCCCCTTTCCAGGTTTCCCCCACTCCCGGAAACCCCCATCCCATCCCCCCTCCCTTGCTTTTATGAGAGAGTTCCTCCACCCACCCACTCCCATCTCCCTGCCCTCAATTCTCCAACACTGGGGCATCTATCAAGCCTTCATAGGGCCTCTCCTCCCATTGATGCCTGACAAGGCCATCCTCTGCTACATATGCAGCTGGAACCACGTGTATCCCTTGGTTGGTGGTTTAGTCGCTGGGAGCTGGGGATGGGGTGGGGGTTGGGGTCTGGTTGGTTGATACTGTTGTTCTTCCTATAGGGTTGCAAAGCCCTTTAGTTCTCAAGGTGGTTCTCAAGCCAGCTACAAAAATTCAGTTAACTTCCTGCTCAATAGAAGCCCGGAGTTTGGAGTTTGGGGTTCAGCTCCGGGGCATCTGGTCCCTGTGACCTCCTTGGGTACATGCACATATGTGCACATACCCACATGCACACCCCTAGATAGAATAAAAATAATAAAAGCAATCCTGAACACCCCCCCCCCCCAAATAAAGCAAATGTTTCCCGAGCCTTTATTTGTGCTCAACAACCTCGGATGCTTTCGCGCATTTGACATTTGTTTCTTTGCTTATTGTTATTGTGTGTGTGCATATGGTGCCTTGTGTGTAGGTGTGTGTGACATTGTACACGAGGTCAGAGGGCAACTTTTTGGAGTTGATCTCTGCTTCACTTTTCTGTGGGCTCTGGGGAGTCTCTCTCAGTCTGGCGCCTCTTACTCTCCGAGCCGTTCGCTTTCAATTCTTATATCAGAGCCACACAGGGTATGGGGTCCTCTGCTCCTTGATATGAACTGGGAAACTGAAGGCCGAGGGTCACAATATGACCTCAGCAATGAAGTCTAGATACACTGAAGGGAAGTCCTCGCCAGGCTGGGCTGCTTTTCTCTGGAGTATTCCGGAAGGTCAGGTGTTGGTGGTAAAGGAAGCCGATGAGGGCGACTTCCTGGCTTGGTGTAGCAGAGTCTCTGGCTCCCGGGCCTCGCGCAGGTTATGCAGCTTTTAGCCACGCGGGGGCAGCGTTTGCCAAGGAGAGCAACCGGTTGCAAGTTGTAGACAAAGGCCGGAAGAGCAGCCTAGATGACCTGTCCCTGGGATTCTGACCAGGTTCAGGAAATTAATCAGCATCCCTGGGCTGTGAGTAAACAGATACACACCAGGTCCCGGCTGAGGCTATCAAATCGAAGGTTCTGATGTGTGAAGCTGTGGAGACAGGGGTCACAGGAGACCCTCGCTTTGCTCTGAGAACTTTGTCACAGGCTGAGTATGGGTTTTTGTTGTTGTTGTTTTTAACTCTGGTAAATACTTTTATTTCAAAGAGAATGAAAGATTTAATTTTGCATCGGGGCAGTTCTTCATAGATTTCAGTAATTCGCGGAGCAACAGCACGGAACAGTTAGTGTTGTCACTGGATGCCATATTTTGATTTTGCCAGAGGAGGAAGGTTATTAAAAAATACAGCAACAAAGTTAAATTAGTGCTAAGGATTACCATTCACAAAAGGGGGACAAGGCAGCCTGGAAAATGTCACTAAACTTCATTTAAAAACAAAACAAAACAAAACAAAACAAAACAAAAAGCAAAATACCGGAGAGGTGGTTTGGTGGGAGAAGTCAGTAGCTATTGCATGGGACCCGAGTTCAGTCCCACTCACCTTGGGAAGCGCACAGCTGCCGGTAACTCCAGCTCCAGCATGAACTCATGTGCACATATACACATGCATGCATATGATTCAAAAATAACAAAAATAAAGGCAGTGGTTGCCTAAAAATAGGTAACCCCATTTACAAGAAGTCACATCTAACCCAAAGCTCTGAGATTCTTTTTTTCTTTTAATTTTACTTTTTTTTTATATTTATCTATTTATTATATGTAGTACACTGTAGCTGTCCTCAGACATACCAGGAAAGGACATTGGATCTCATTACGGATGTATGTGGTTGCTGGGATTTGAACTCAGGATGTTCAGAAGAGCAGTCAGTGTTCTTAGCCGCTGAGCCATCTCTCCAGCCCCTGGCTCTGAGATTCTTATCTATAACCCACTAAAACTGGGCCTGGATTTAGCCCCAGACTCCACTAACACTGCCCCTGAGCCGCTGACTGCTAGTCTAGCAAGTGCCGTGATTCTCATCCTTCCAAATGCACTGACCCTTTAAAACAATTCCTCACGTGGTCACCCCCAACCATAAAACTATTTTCGTTGCTACTACTTCATAACTGTAGTTTTGTTTGTGCCATGAATTGTAATGTGAATATCCGATAAGCAGAATTATCTGTTATGGGGCTCCTGTGAAAGGGTCATTCAATACCTCGAAAAGGGTCGAACCCACAGGTTGAGAACGGCTGCCGTAGGGGACGCCTGGACTGCAGAAGCGAGGAGGCCCCTTCATTTCCTTCTCGCTGGTTTTTAATTTTAAGCCCCAGGGAAATGCTCATTGGCTGGACTTGGTTACACAGCTGATGGCTGAACTAGTCATGGTATCCTGGAAGATGGTGCACCCCGATTTGTTGGGTCAGATTACTCATCTTTGTCCATCCTCAGGAAATGAGCCACCCCCAAAATTTATCTATTGGGACTAGGAGGAGTGGGTCCCAAAGGAAATCCGGAAGGGCTGTTACTAAAAGATGAGAGACGGCATGAGGGACGTCTCATCGGATAAGAACACTACCTGCTTATCGGGAAGACCAAGCTCCCAGCACCTGTCGGGCAGCTCAGAACCGCCGGGAGGTAAGTACAGCTCCGGGGCATCCGATGCTTGCATCTGGCCTCGGGGGGGGGGGGGGGGGCACCTGCATGCTCTTGCGCATACACTGACAGGTCATTGCATACATGCAACTGAATAAAAAAGTACAAAAAGAAAGAGAGGGCTGGCTAGACGGTCCTGCAGGTAAAACACGCTTGTCTCGAGGCCCGGGGACCTGAGTTGGTCCATGGGACCCACTCGGAGGAAAGGGAGTGGCCCCCGGCACTGGTGCAGTGCCCTCCTCTACAATAAGGGTGTAAATAAGTAAACGAGGGGCCCCTGGAAGGCGGTGCTCCTTCTCTATTCTTCCGAGCGTTCAGTCGCCTCTCTCCAGAGAAGGAGAAACCAGACACCCTCCCACATTCAGGGATATGACAGAGCCCTGCACTGGCCTCCGTTTTTCTTCCTAGGGGGCCTCGGCTTTAAAGAGAATGCAAAATGCAAAGAGCTCAGGAAGTGGGGAGGACCGTGAGGAGGATCGAGGAGTTGGAAGGAGTGGAAGGTAGATTTGATCAAGATGTAGTGTACGCACGTTTGGGATTCTCGGTGAAAAAAAAAAAAATGTGGCGCCTGCCTGGCAGAGCAGCGGTCCACAGAAGGTTGGGGAACCGGAAGCTAGGCGTGCTGACCCATGCTTGTAAACAGAGTGCTCAAATGGTCGAGCCAGCCAGGGTTATTCACCAAAACTCTGTCTTAAAAGTGAGTGGAGGGATGTAGCTCAGGGGTAGAGTGATTGCCTGGCATGCAGGAGATCCTGAGTTCGATCCCAGCATTGTATAAACCATGGTGGTGCCCGATCGCGGGGAAGTAGGGGGAAGGGGAATGAGAATTTCAAGGTCGTCCTTGGCTGTATAGCCTGGGCTACATAAGACCATGTCTCAAACAACAAGCAAGCTGGAGTTCGGGGTACACGGCAGGGTTCTGGGAACCCTCTGACACCCTCAAACCACACAGCAGACACAGCGTTCGGTGCTATCTTTAGTGGGTCACCAAATTCTTGCTTGGTTACACGACCAGGAGATATGATGACTGTCTTTCATAACTAAAACGAGACTTATTTTTACTATTTTTTTATTTTTTAACGACAGGCCGTTCTAGATGGGCTTCAATTCACCACGAAGAACAGGCTGGTGTGGAACTCAGAAAGATTCGTCCTCTCTGCCACCACACCCAGTGTGAGGCAGTGCCAGAGATGTGTCCTCGGCAAGCATTTTACGGACTGAGCCCCACCTCCCAACCTCCGTCCTTAGGTTTTTAGGTGAGGAGAGGTTAACTACACTATAAGCTACACTTACGTTGCACAGCTAAGAAGTGCCTGAGTGCAGTTTCGAACTTACGTTATTTGCTCTTAGCGGCAACCCTCACAGATCCCTGTAGCTGGCCCTGCAGCTGTGTCCTTCACAGCTCTCTGGGACAAGGTGGCCCTGATGCTGACGGTGATACAGCACTAGGGCATCCCTTGTTGTTTTCTGCTGTGGAAGGGCCCAGCATCCAGCGATGACTTCATATAGCCTTTAGTTTTCGCTGGCTGGAGACAGATTCTTCCCTGTCCTGTGTACTTTATGCTGTGAGCTCCAGGAGGGATGGGCGTCCGTGAGGGGTGAGGAGACACACTCCATTCCTAGCCTTGGAATCCCAAACTTCCAAAACCTATGAGATTAGATTCCTTTTAAAAAGATTTATTTTGATTTATAGGTATGAGTGTTTGGCCTAAATGTATGTATGTATACCACATGTGTGCAGTGCCACGGAGGCCAGAAGAGGGCTTTAGATCCCCGGGACTGGAGGCTCAGAGGGTTGTAAGCCACCCAGTGGGTGCTGGCGACCAAATGTCGGTCCCCTGGAATGTTGCAAGATATTTCCTATCCATTCACATTGAGGCAGTGAGAGACCAGTGATTGGAGGGGAGAGAGGAGGAGGAGCTAAGAGGTGAGGGAGGAGGGAGAGAGAGGTTCAGTGGACCAGATGATCAGAGCAGAGAGAGAGAGAGATGTGGCTATCCAGATGGCTTCAGACATATTGCTGGTGTTTTGGAGAGGTTGGAAATATTGGGATAAAATTTTATCATTGCAAATTGGCATTATGTAATTGGGAGTTTTATATACATAAATATATTTGGTTACCTATTCAAGTTAAGAGTCATGATTTACCGGGCATTTGAATGTAGGGTAAGACCCGCCGGGACTTGGTGCAGAGGCCTGGTGGGGTGGTACTCATTAGTAATTATTACCCACTACACTGGAAGAGCACTTGGTGCTTCTAACCACTGAGCCATCTCTCCTGCCCTGAGAGAATACACTGAGGCAACCTGCTAGCCATAGGAGGTACACAGAGGGACTCACTCTGAGGCATTATGGAAGCTAGGCATGGTGGCGCACATCTTTAAATTCCAAAAATTACCAAAAAGGCAGACACAGAGGCAGAAGGATCACTGTGAGTTCCAGGCCAGTCCGGTGGACACAGTGGGGTTCAGGTTAGCCATTGCCATATGGTAAGACCTTGTCTCAGAAGAAAGAACAAGGACAAAGACTTTTGGGGTTTTTCCCTTCCCCTCCTTCAAGTGGCCTGAGACTCAGCTAGGCCTGTGTGTGAGCTGCACGCCAGGGCCTCAGTTTTTTTTGCACGTGCGCCCACACACACACACATGCACGCACACATGCACACACGCACACACCAGTGACAGGCCTGTCTCTGCGTAGTGACACAGGCCTTACTGTCCGCTGTCAGTGTGCCTCAACCGACTGGGAACCCTGGCCTCCCTCTGACAAGGGGTGACTAAAATGGCTCCTGCTTGCCGGGGTGCAGGGCCAGGGTCATGATTTTCCATTGAAGAAAGAGTTTCAGGGTTTGATAAATGATTGTTTAATGTCGACACCCTTTCTGGCTGATCAGCAGCATAACAATCACTGTAATTAGAGAGGATCTGGGGGCTGAGGCCCTGAAGGCCTCTCAGGCCTCTGCCCGATTCTGCCCTGCTAACCCTTCCCAGGGCCTTAATGCTGGAGCAAGCAAGGTGGCGTCGTGCAAAGGAAGAATCTTGGATACCTGCGGCCTTGCTAGTGCAACAGTCAGAGCAGCGTGCGATGGCTTCATGGCACAAAGCGGAGAGTGGCTGAGGAGGCCCTGTGAGTGATGTGACACTGCGCACCCAGGCCTTGGGCATGTGAACAGGCGGCCATGGTGGCCCCCCCTCCCCCCCCAGGCTCCACTGATTTGGGTGTATGCTAAAATGTGTAAAGGATGTAACATTCACTCTTGTAACCATCTGAAGTGTACAGTTTTGTAAATGACATTATGTATAACTCAGAGTCTATGTATTTTTCCTCCCTTCTGTGGTGTTGGCATTTGAATCCAGGGTCTTCCTTGCTCAAGCGTCTCTGACCACTGAGCTGTATCTCCAGCCCCGTGTTTGCTTTTTATTTTGAGACAGCGTCTCATCAAGTTGCCCAGGTGGGCCTTGAACTTGTGATCCCCTTGCCTTGGCTGTACACGTAACTGGGGTTTAGGCCTCTGTCACTTACCCATCCTGACTTCAAATCTCAACCTATTGTAAATGATCACAAACGGCTAGATTATATATAACATGAATCTACTATAAATTGCCCGGTCTCTCTTCATTTTGAAGTCAGAACTTACTTATGCACCTGAGTAGTTTGAGACAGGGTCTTACTGTATCACCCTGGCTGACCTGGAACTTGCTGTGTAGACCAGGCTAGCCTTGAGCTCACAGAGAGCTGCCTGCCTCTGCCTTTCGAGTGCTGGGATTAAAGACCCTGGCCATCACACTTGGCTGCTATGGAATGAGGGTTTCTTTCTCTATGTAGTCCAGACAGATCTCGCATGCTCTGTGTTGCCTAGCTGGCCTAGATCTCGGTTTTCATCTCTTACCGTCTAAGTGCTGGATTTATAGGTCTTTGCCCTGTGCCTGGCTCTGGATCCAGCCTTTGACAAGCATTTCTGCTGTTGTCAAATAAGACGGGTGTACAAACGCTTCCTCATACCCTGCCTCCCCCCAGAGTAAGCTTCAGAGAATGAAGCTCAGAAAACCACATAAGAGACCCTGAGAAAAATGCATTCCTGTGCTGGGAAGTGGTGGCACACACCTTTAGTCCCAGTGCTTGGGGGGCAGAGGCAGGAGGATCGCTGTGAATTCATGGCCAGCCTGATCCACAGAACTAGTACTAGGACAGCCAGAGCTACACAAAGAAACCTGGTGTCGACTCTGCCCCTAAATACACACACACACACACACACACACACACACACATATTTTTAAGGTGGGGGCTGGAGAGATGGCTCAGGGGTTAAGAGCACTGACTACTCTTCCAGAGGTCATGATGTCAATTCCCAGCAACCACATGATAGCTCACAAACATCTGTAAGGGAATTTGATGCCCTCTTCTGGTGTGTCTTAAGACAGCTACAGTGTGCTCATATGCATAAGATAAATAAATAAATCATTTAAAAAAAAGGTGCACATTCAGAGCGATGCCTGTCTCAGGGGAGAAGGAGGGAAATGTGGTCAGATCAGAGGCTCTTTAATTTCAAATGGAAGCAGCATCAATCAGCTGGCTCGGTGGGTTAAGGTGCTTCCCGCCATGTCTGCTGACATGGACTCAGATGTAGAGACTGAGAATACAGTCCTCTGTCCTCTACTCACATGCTGTGGTATGTACCACCCATCCCCCAAACATACGTGTAATAAAATATATACATGTAGGTGTTGCGGGTAGGCCTGGTGCTGTTTGTTTTGGTTTTGGTTTTTTTGGATTTGGTTTTTTCGAGACAGGGTTTCTCTGTATAGCCCTGGCTGTCCTGGAACTCACTCTGTAAACCAGGCTGGCCTCGAACTCAGAAATCCACCTGCCTCTGCCTCCCAGAGTGCTGGGATTACAGGCATGCGCCACCACCGCCCAGCCCTAGTGCTGTTTGTATGTTGATGCTGATTCCACTCTCCTGGGAGATAAGGTCACATGCACTTCTTGTTAACCAATCCCCTAATGAATGAAGGAGCCAATCAACTGGGCGAGTAGGCGGGACTTCCGGGTTGGAGAGGGCACGAGAGGAAGGAAGAGAGTTAGGTCATTTTTTGGACAGAGTGTGAAGACCAGATGTAATTACTAGTGTCTCCTGGTTTCAATGGCGAATCCGTTAGGATTGGCAACTGGAGGATTTAGATTTAATAAAGCTTACAAGTTAGGATTTTAGTTGTTGCACCTAGCGATTGAGTTACTGTTGTTTCTGAACTAAGTTTGTGTTGTGTTTTTCCACTGAAGCATGGGGCTGGCTTGGTAGTGACCCGCCACTGGGAACTTAGCGTGCTGGGTGGAGACGGTTCAGGAGCTCCTGGCCAGTGAATCTCCACGAGATAAAAACAGGTCGGCATTGCTGGCCAGGCTGCCCGGGCAGAGAGTTGCAAGCGCAGGAACGTGACAGTTTCTTTTGAATATTTCCTGCAACTTGGAAATATTGTAGTAGGGGACTGGAGCAATGGGTCCGAGGTCAAGAGCGCGTATTGATCTTACAGAGGACGCAGCTTTGGTTCCAGGCGCCTACACAGCAGCTCTCTGTGATCTGCAATTGAAGTTCCTTTGCCCAATTCTGACCTGTGAGGCCACCAAGCATGCCTGTGTTACACGCATGCAGCCAAAACATACATGGAAATATACCTAATTAAAAAATCTCCAAAACATTAAAAAAAAAACAAACCCAACCACATGTAATTATTTATTTATGAAAAGCCACCCGGTGCTCACCAGGGGAAATTGCCTGATTTCTCCTGGGTGTGGTGGTGGAAATTCTTTGATATTATAATTATGACAGCTAGGGAACTCCTAGACCCTTTAATAAAAACATGTTTTTAAGTTGTTGTAAACTGGGAGTGGTGGCAAACGCCTTTAATTCCAGAGCCTGGGAGGCAGAAGCAGGAGGTTCTCTGAGTTCTAGGACAGCTAGAGCTTACAAAGTTTTAAAACTCTCAGAGGGGCTGGAGAGATGGTTCAGCGGGTAAGAGCACTGACTGCTCTTCTGAAGGTCCTGAGTTCAAATCCCAGAACCACATGGTGGCTCACAACCATCCAAAATGAGATCCGATGCCCTCTTCTGGGGTGTCCGAAGACAGCTACAGTGTACTTACATATAATAATAAATAAATCTTTGGGCCTGAGCGAGCAGGGACAGAGCCAGTGGGGCTGACGGGAGGGAGCTGAGGTCCTAAGTTCAGTTCCCAGCAACCACATGAAGGCTCAACACCATCTGTACAGCTACAGTGTGCTCATATACATGAAACAAATACATCTTTAAAAAAAATAAACAAACCTTCTCGGAGATACCTGTGTGTTCTCAAGGGAATTTAAGATGTCTCTTTCTCTAAAATTCACAAATTCACCTCTGTTTTCTCCAAACAGGCTTGCTTTCTTTCTTTCTTTCTTTCTTTCTTTCTTTCTTTCTTTCTTTCTTTCTTTCTTTCTTTCTTTCTTTCTTCCTTTCTTCCTTTCTTCCTTTCTTCCTTTCTTTCTTTCTCCCGTCCCCCCCCCCCCCAGACAGGGTTTCTCTGTGTAGCCCTGGCTATCCTGGAACTCACTCTGTAGACCAGGCTGGCCTCGAACTCAGAAATCTGCCTGCCTCTGCCTCACAAGTGCTGGGATTACCAAACAGGCTTTCTAACTATTCAGAAATCAACCCAGAGGATGCTGGGACTGGCTCAGTTGGTACAGTGCGTGCAGTGTGGGCCCTAGGACCTGAGTTCAGATCCTCAGGGCCCAGGTCGCAAACTGCTGGGGTGGCAATCGTCAATGATCCTAGCACAGGGAGGCAGACGATGCAGGAGGATTTGTAGGTGCCTCCCTCCCTCCCCCCAGCTGAGCCAATGAGACCCTAGGTCAATGAGAAACCTGGTCTCAAAACATAGGGTGGAGAGTGACCTCTGACCTCTAACCATCTGTGCGCGTGCACCTACCTGCACAGTACACAAGTTCACAGGCAAACAGGTAAGGTAAACACACACATACATTCAGACACACACACACACAGGAATACCATACAGAGATGCATACACAGATACGTACATAGAGACACACACATACAGACACATTCAGGCACACACACATACACTCAGGAACACACATACAGACATACACACAGTGATGCACACACACACATACAGGCACATATACACACACAGGAACACACACAGATGTATGCACAGACACGTACAGACACAGACATACATATACAGGAACACACAAACACAGAAATGCACTTACACACACACACACACACACACACACACACACACACACAAACGCACGCACTGATGTCCATTTTGGAGTGTGGTTTTTATGAGACAGGGCCTCATACTCGCTCAGGCTGGTACTAGACGTGGCGAGCCCCCTGCCTCAGCTTCCCAAGTTCTAGATGGACAGGTGTGAGTGACCCCGAGAGTCCCTGAAGTCTTAACTGGCCATTTCTTAGGACGGAGAGAGTACAGTTGTCAATGGTAAGGGTGTGATGGCACACAGAGCTTAAAGGGTGTGGCAGCCATTTCTCTGCCTCAAGGGGTGTTAGCTCAGCCTTTCCTTTCCTCCCTGGAAACGACTCCACAGTTTGCAGAGTGTTTAGCAAGCAGGCTCGCTCGCTTGCTCCCAAGGCTCCGTGCAGTGAAGAGTGAATGTCCTTGTCACCATTTCATAAAGGGGACTGTGAGGTGGAAGGACGAGCGTCCGTCACCTCTAGAGTTGAGGTCAAATGCTTGTACATTAAGGTGGGAATGCTGAGCCAGGTGTGGTGACACAGGCCTGTAATCCATACTCAGCAGAATCAGCAGGTGGAGGCAGGAGGATTGCCACCAGTTGGAGCCCAGGCTGATCACATTGTGAGTTCCAGATGGTCAGGGCTTGCATAGTGAGACCCTGTGTTTATAAATAAATAAATACATAAATACATAAATACATAAATAAATAAATGAATAAAAATAAAATGATGTGTGTATATATATATATATGACATATGTGTATGTATATGTGTTTGCATATGTTCAATGTCTGCTTTAGTGTCTTTACTGTTTATGCGATACAAAGCAACCGAAGGGACAAAGTTTGTCTTGGCTCACAGTTCTGTGAGCTGGCCGGGGCTGGCCGGGGCTGGCCGGAGCTGGTCGCACTGGATTGACACCCACGAAGCAGAGATGGATGTAGGCGCTGAGCCTGCCATGCCCATCCATGCCTTTTGTTTCTCTGGACAGGCTCTCAGCGTGTAGACCTAGCCTTTGCACGCTATGGCTAGCATGGCTGCGCTTAGGATTATTGTAACAAAACACCGGTTCAAACCACTTCCAGGAGGAAGGTTTGTTTTGGCGCCCGAGGGAACAGTCGCGGTGGGTGGGGAGGATCGCTTTGGGCGTGGTGCGGCAGTGTGAAGCCACGGGTGGCTTCTCCGGAGGCTTCTCCGGAGGAAGCAGAGCTGGGTGGGGCCTTAGCCATGGCGGTAGGCGGTAGGTCTCAGCGACCTGCTCCGTCCAGCGACCTGCTCCGTCCAGCAAGGCTTGCTTCCACTTGACACGCGACAGACCTGACTGGACTTGGCCGGACAGGGCCAGATTTTGGAGACTAGCCACTGAGACCCTGTAATTCTTGCTTTGACCTATGGGTGGCTCAGGAGCAGCGAGGAACTCAAGTTCCCGCCGGAGGTTGTATGCGGATCATTTTGTAAGCAAGTCAGGTGCTGTTTTGAAGCTGACTGGGTGCCATTTTGGAAGAGGGTTGGGTGCCATTTTGAAGTGGTTTGGGTGCCATTTTGAAGTGGATTGGGTGCCATATTACAAGTGGATTTGGTGCCATTTTGTAAGTGGACTGGGTGCCATCTGGAAGTTGTTCTTTTAACCATAGCGGAGTCTTTAGACGGTGTAACCTCATATGACCTGGAGATTCTGCCTCCAGAGAGGTCCTCGGGAGAACTGCCTCTGATTTTTGACTCACATTAATAGGAAAGTAATAAACATTTATCATTTTATGTGCTGAGTTTTGGGGAAATCTATTACGTAGCATTAATTAATATAGCATTTTCAATGGGACTTGTCAAAGCTGAATTTCTAATCTTCCCTTTGCAAACAAAATCCTCCCTGTTCAGGAACCAACGGTACCAGTCTTTTAATATGTTTAATCTTAGACTAAGACCTGGAAGTCATTCTCAGAGCTCATATTGCTTTCACAACACAAAATATGTCATAAACTCAATTGCCATGGTTCTAATTTAAAAATG
This sequence comes from Apodemus sylvaticus, assembly GCF_947179515.1. NCBI lineage: Eukaryota > Metazoa > Chordata > Mammalia > Rodentia > Muridae > Apodemus > Apodemus sylvaticus. The sequence continues at coordinate 155,688,310 of NC_067476.1, read as the reverse complement.
TATTTAAAATTCAACCGTGTCTTCCTATATTTTTAGTTGCCACTGCCATCCTGGTCCACCCCAGCATCCTTTATTCAGGATGTTATATCAGGTCTCTACCCAATCTTCCTTCCTTAGTGGTTCTCCTGAGAGTCAATTCCAAGTATCCGGCAGCATCCTTTAGCAAACATTGTCTGGGGGTGGGGTGGGGGAGATGGCTTTATTGGTAATGTTTGCCAGGTAAGCATGAAGACCTGAGTTCGGATTTCCAGCACCCACGAACAAATGGATTGTGGTGGCACATGTGGCACATGTTTGCATCCTAGCTTGGCAGGATGAGAGAGGAGAGAGAGAGAGAGAGAGAGAGAGAGAGAGAGAGAGAGAGAGAGAGAGAGAGAACCCCAGAGGCTCCCTGGTTAGCCAATCTAGCTAAATGGACAAGCACCAGGATTAGCAGGAAACTCTGTCTCAAAGAATAAATGGTGGCTAGAGATTGAAGAAAACACTTGATGCAGATCTCTGGTCTTCACATGCAAGTACACACATATGCATGCACACCTTCATGTGTACACACCTGCATAAACCTGTACATCCATTAACACACAAACACCACAAACCACGGTATGTTTACTCCATAGTCACTCTTCTTCATATCTGTCCTTTCCCCCATTTCTTGGATCTTTGGTCAGATGCCACTTCTTTTTTTGTTGTAGTTGTTTTGTTTTTTCGAGACAGGGTGTACTGGCTGGTTTTGTGTGTCAATTTGACACAGGCTGGAGTTATCTCCGAGAAAGGAGCTTCAGTTGGGGAAATGCCTCCATGAGATCCAGCTGTGGGGCATTTTCTCAATTAGTGATCGAGTGGGGAGGGCCCCTTGTGGGTGGTTCCACCTTTGGGCTGGTGCTCTTGGGTTCTATAAGAAAGCAAGCAGAGCAAACCAGGGGAAGCAAGCCAGTAAGAAACATCCCTCCGTGGCCTCTGCATCAGCTCCTGCTTCCTGACCTGCTTGAGTTCCAGTCCTGACTTCCTTTAGTGATGAGCTGCAATGTGGAAGTGTAAGCTCAATAAACCCTTTCCTCCCCAACTTGCTTCTTGGTCATGATGTTTGTGCAGGAATAGAAACCCTGACTAAGACACAGGGTTTCTCTGTATAGCCCTGGCTGTCCTGGAACTCACTCTATAGATCAAGCTGTCCTAAAACTCAGAAATCTGCCTGCCTCTGCCTCCCAAGTGCTGGGATTACAGGAAAGAGCCACCACTGCCCGTCTAGATGCCACTTCTTGGTGAAGCCTCATGCGCTCCCTAGGCATTTATTTAATTTACGAATTTATGTTCTTACTTTCAGATCATCAATGCCTTAGAGTTATTATTGCTATGATGAAACACAATGCCCAAATACATCTTGGGGAGCAAAGGGTTTATTTGGCTTACATTTCCATATAATAGTTCATCATAGAAGTCAGGACAGGAACTCAAGCAGGGCGAGAATCTGGAGGCAGGGGCGTGGAGGGGTGCTGCTTACTAGCTTGCTTCCCGTAGCTTGCTCAGGCAGCTTTCTTACAGAACCCACACCACCAGCCCAGGGGTGGCACCACCCCAAATGGCCTGGGCTCTTCCACATCAGTCACTAGCTAAAAAAATACCCTACAGGCTTGCCTGCAACTCAGTCTTATGGAGGTGTTTTTTATGGGGTTCCCTCTTCTCAGATGACTAGCTTGTGTCAAGTTCATATAAAACCAGCAAGAACAAACAAATCTCTTTGTTTGTTTGTTTGTTTGTTTTTTCTTTATTTCTTTCTTCAAGACAGGGCCTCTCTGTGTAGTTCTGGTAGTTCTAAAACTCAATATGTAGGACCAGGCTAGTCTTGAATTCACAGAGATCCACCTGCCCTTGCCTCCTGAGTGCTGGAATTAAAGGTGTGCAGTACTACTGCCTGGCTACAAACAACTTAACTAGGCAAGGTTGTTGTCTAGTCCAAACAAAAACATGCTGGTGTGCCCCCAGCACCTTCCTTCCTGGCTATGAGTTTAATTATTTTATTTGTGTGTGTGTGTGTGTGTGTTGTCAGAGGACAACTTTTGGGACTCGGTCTCTCCTCCACCTCTGCAGATGGAACTCAGGTCCTTAGGTTTGCAGAACAAACACTTTTTCTTTGCTGAGCCGTGCCTCTGGCCCCATTTCTGTTTTGTTAAGAACTGTGGTGTTCAGCATATATCAGAACCACCTGGGTCCAGGGAGCAATCCAAATGTCCAGGATACCCAGCCCAATCCTGGGCCCCGAGCTGGTATCTAAAGGAAGCCAGGAGGAGATTCTCCTGTGAATCTCTGTTGCATGTGTCTCCTAATCTCTTTGCAAAATTTGCTATTTCTGCTTTAACAGAGGCAAGAAAAATAGCAAAGTATACTGAAATTGGTTTGTATTAAAAAACCCTCCTCTGTACTTAGGGTAATAAATTATAGACAGAGGATTCAATATAGGCTATAAATTGAATATTTCAGTGTGAGTAGAGTTGGAGTGAGTGTGCCTTCGGGGATTAGAGTTTATTTCCTAAGCTTTTGTTCACTGCATCATGAGTCTTTTCAATAAAACTGTTTCTCTGGCTGACAGCTAGATGAACCTTGCACTGAAGGGGGGTTATGGGGTGTGGGTAACATAGAAAGCAGCTCTGGGAAGATGGTTAATGGCCAAATGTTTACTAAGGTCTCCTAATAGGCACGGGCGAACCCATTCCTTTGATGATGAACCCACCTGGGTGGTAACAGCATTCATTCTTGGGAGAATTCTAATAACCTTTTGTAAAAGATGTCTTGCCAGGTGGTGGTGGCACACGCCTTTAATCCCAGCACTTGGGAGACAGAGGCAGGTGGATTTCTGAGTTCGAGGTCAGCCTGGTCTACAGAGTGAGTTCCAGGACAGCCAGGGCTACATAGAGAAACCTTGTCTTCAAAACAAAACAAAACAAAAAGATGTCTTTTACTGGGACTGGAGAGATGGCTACACAGTTTAGAGTATTTACTGCTCTTGCAGAGGACCTGCGTTTAATTCTCTGCGCCCACATGGTGGCTTACAACCATCTGTGGGTCTGGTTCTCAGTAATCTAACATTCTCCTCTGGCCTCTTTGGGCGTGAGGTACACACGTAATTGATACACATACACGCATGCAGACCAAACAGTCATACCCATGTACATGCCCGGGGCCTAGTGTGAGTCACTGTGTGGGTGTGGGGAATGAAATGGAGGTCCAGCGTTCTCACCCTCACCCCAGCCATCAGTCCAGCACCTCCCCCACCCCATTGCCTCTTAAGGTACATCTATCAGTGGAGTTACAAAGGCAGCCATCACAAACTTTGTTGATGTTTTTTGAGACAGGGTCTCAGCTATGAGGGTGACTTTGAACTCCTGATCTTCCTGCTCCCAGTCCACAAAGTGTTGGGGTTTTAGGTACCATCATTCCTGGGTTTCCTCAAGGACAGACATTCCAATCCCCAGAGCCATCCAATGTGGTGACCAGCCAGGTGAGGCTGCCAAGTGCTTGACACAAGACTGGTTTAGACTCAATTGACTGTGCTTGTGAACGAGCCTGGGAATTTGAAGCCTTAGAACAGTAACTTTATTGTTTTAAAGAAAGGGTTTCATGTATCCCAGTCTGGCCTCCAATAACCTCCTATCCGCCTCTACCTTCTGGGTACTGGGATTCCAGACCTGTGTCACTAAGATGGGTATGTATTGTACTGGGGATGGGATCTAGGGCCTCCTGAATGTTAGACAACATCAAAATGTTTGTCATATTGATGCAATGCTGAATTAATTGAATTTGTGTTAATGAAATAGACGTTTACATTTTGATCCATCTGTTGTTAATTCCACTCTATAAAATTGAATGTAACACACACACACACACACACACACACACACACACACACAAACACACACACACGGCTTTCACTCTGTTTCATTTACATGGAACCATGCTAGAGGAGGGTCAATGTGCGGAGTCATATTTGGAGAGATGCTTTCCTCCCGTGTATTGGTGACTTTGTGGTTGCTATGATAAAATGCCACGACCAAGTGACTTAGGGAAGAAAACACTTATTTTGGCTTAAGGTTCCAAAGGGATAAGGATTCATCATGGTGGGGAAGCAGGGGCAGCCGGCAGGAGACCGGAGCAGGTGGTAGCTGAGGGATTACACCACAAACTACGCAGAGAGCTAACTAGAAATGGGAGGGGTTCTGAACTCTCACAGCCTACCCCCTGTGAGTGACAGACTTTCTCTCCTATCGCAGCTTCCCAATAGTGCCACCAACTGAAGACCGGGAAATAATGATTGACTTTTATTTGTCTGCATGTGTGTGAACCTGCCCCACGTGAGCCCAGAAGCCTGTGGAGGTTAGAGCAGGGCCTTGGATCCTCTGGAACTGGGGTTGCAGTGGCTGTGAGCTGCCACGCGTGTCCTGGGAACCAGTCCACGTCCTCTGAAAAAGAAAAAGTCTTCTTTACCTCTGAGCCATTGCCAGTACCATCTCCTTATTTTATTTTATTTTATTTTATTATTGATTTTTTTTTTTTTTGAAACAGGGTCTCAGTATGTAGTCTTAGCTGGCCTGGAACTTGCTATGTAGGGCAGGATGGCCTTGACTGTAGAGATCTGTCTGTCTACCAAGGATTGTGATTAAGGCATGTCTTATGGCACCCTGCCTGGCCTATTGTTTATTTACATAGTTAGTAGTCTTCCCAGGTGGACCCTTGCCCCACACATGCCCAGGCTGAGAGTTGAGCTTAGGGCTTTTCTGTTTACCAGGCGAATGCCCCGTCACAGACCTCCATCTCCAGCTTTTTGTTTGTTTGCTTTTTTTTTTTTTTTTTTTTTTTTTTGAGACAGGGTTTCTCTGTGTAGCCCTGGCTGTCCTGGAACACACTCTGTAGACCAGGCTGGCCTCGAACTCAGAAGTCTACTTGCCTCTGCCTTCTGAGAGCTGGGATGACAGGCGTGTGCCACCATGCCCGGCCACCTCCAGCTCTTACTTAATCTCCTAAAATGAGGTCCTGCTCATGCTGTCCAGACTGATCTCAACTTTACAGATTTCTTGAGTGCTGGGACAAATAGCACTTTTAGAAGAAATAGTTATTTCTTTGCTCCCGCCCTTTAAATAATCTGATTATTTAACCAAGGTGGACCTAGAGACCTGCTTGCGTCAGCTACCCCAGGTGACTCTGATGTACTGATAGGTGCAGACAGAGGCCTTGAGCACCGTGTGTGGAGCCAGCTCCTGAAGTTACTGTCTGCTCTGCAGCAGGGGTGGACGCCTTTGACTGCTGCACTTTCCCCAGGTTCCCAGGGGTCTCTGAAGTTCCTGCTTGGAGATCCACACTCAGAGCCGGCTCCCTGTTCCCCCAACTGATCTTTTTCCTTCCTTTCGTTCTCTCTCCTTCCCCCCTCCTCACCTCTTTTTATCTCTCTTTCCTTCCACCCTTTTCTTTTTCTTCTTCTATTTCATTTTTCTTTTCCTTTCTTTCTGCTCTTCCTTCTTGTGTGTTGTTGTTGAGATGAGATGGGCTCTTTCTCTGTAGCCCTCCTTGACCTGGAACTTACTACAAAGACCACACAGACCTCAAACTTTCTTTCTTTCTTTTCTTTTCTTTCTTTTTTTTTCTTTTTCTTTTTTCTTTTTTTGGTTTTTCGAGACAGGGTTTCTCTGTGTAGCCCTGGCTGTCCTGGAACTCACTCTGTAGACCAGGCTGGCCTTGAACTCAGGGATCCTCCTGCCTCTGCCTCCCTAGTGCTGGGATTAAAGGCGTGCACCACCACCGCCCCTTTTGGCCTCAGATTTTCAATTATCCTTCTATCTCTGCTTCCTGGGTCCTGGGATTACAGACGTGTGCCATGTACCACCATGGCAGGCAGATTCTCAGTCTGGTCCTCAGAGGAGGAGAAGGAGGAAGAAGATGAGGATGGGGAGCAGCAGGGAGGGGCAGCAACTGGAAGCCTTAGGCACCTGGACACCTCAGACCTCATTCCCAACCTGGGGTCAGGTCAGCTCTCCGCGTTGAGTCAGCATGGATGGAGATGCTGGGGACCTTTGGGTCTGAGAACCTTTAGTTAATGCTGGAGCTTCTTTCTCATCCTCCCACAAAGGCCCCGCCCCTCCTATAGCATCTTAACTGACAGGTGGCCCCAAGCCATCCCCTTGCACAGAGACAGAGCTTCTCCTCCCGGGAGCCTGTTCCTTGCATTCTTAGCATGGCGGCACACATGGTTTAGCCAGGATGACAGGAGGTTTCTTTCTGTTGAGAGGGCTGACAGGCCTCCCATCACAGCTTGACTGACAGCCCCCTAATCAGCAGGGAGAGAATGGCGCGCCTCTAGAATGATGTTTGCTCTGTAAATATTTGACATTATCTACCCTGAAAACCTGAAAGAGAACTTCATTTCTCTTTCTTTTTCTGAGAATACAGCAAGTCACAGAACACCCATAAGTATAATTAGGCTGACAGGGGAGTTTCTGATTGGGGCCGGGGACTTAACGTGCTTGAGCAGTCACAGACATCTCTTGCTGGCTCCTGTGGTACATGAGGGCGGTTCATCCGTGGCCACCGGACTCGCAGTGACTTCTGGGAACACTGCAGATGCTTGGGCAGGGGTGTTGCCCAAGGTCTGCATTTCAAACCAGTTCCCGGGCTTCTGAGGGACCAGTGAGGAACAGGAGCTGTGCGACCGTCCTGCTGCTGATGCCTGCCTCACCTCCAGGGATGCCTGAGGAGCCACTGAGGGCTTTGGTGAGCTTAGGTTTCAAGTCTCATTCTACAGATTGCCAGAGGCACGTCAAGGTATATGATCTCTCTGTTTATGGGCAGTGTTAGTATTTTTAATTCATTTAAATACATTTTTATAAAAATAATTTTATTTATTTTATGTTGTAAATGTGTGTGGGCATGAGTGCCACATTAATGAAGTTCAGAGGACAACTTGAGGAGTTGTCTCTTTTCTGTCACGTGGGTCCCAGGGATTGAACTCAGGTCAACAGGCTTGGTAGCAAACACCGCTACCTGCTGAGCCCTGTTGCTGACTATTAGTTTTAACTTGAGGGTTTTTTCTTTCCAGTTCCCTCTCTCCATATGATTTTTATTTTGAGTGTGGAGGATTCAACCCAGGGCTTTGCTCATGCCAAGAAGGCCCAGGGCCACTGAGCCCCACCCCCAGCTCTACTTCTTATTTTGGGGTGCAGTCTCACTCAGTCGCTCAAGCTAGCCTGGAACTCCTCACCTTGTAGCCCACATAAAACTCAAACTTACGAACTTGCTGCCTTAGTTGGTATCACAGGTCTAAGTCACCAAACTCAGCTTCCCCGTAATATTTATATGTGTATATACATATATAAATTTACACAGACAGACAGACTTGCAGGTATGTCTGTGTACCTTATGTCCCTGGTGACCTGGGAAGTCAAAAGGGGGCAATTGGATCTCCTGGAATTGGAGTTACCAATGATTGTGAGCTAATATTTGGGTGCTGCAGATGGAACTCAGGACCTCTGGAAGAGCAGCCAGCACTCTGAACTGCTGAGCCGTCTCTCTAGCAACCCCTAGTCCCACTCCACCTCCTTTGACCTATTTTGTTTTGTTTTAGCCAGACAGTGTCTCAGTATGTAGCTCTGTCCTGGAACTCTCTATATCAACCATGCTAGTCTGGAACCCACCCACCTGTCTCTGCCTTCCGATGGCCTCCTCTAATATTTTAATAACAACAAGATACAACGTCTCTGCTGATATTATACTTTTATGGCCGCTGTAAAGGATCACGTCAGATAATGCCCCTCAATAGCCTGATGCACGTCAGGTTCTTGGTGATATTCTAACACATATCGTGTAAAATGTTTAAAGTTAATATTAAAAAAACTAGTTTACCAGGCAAGGGCTGTTCCACTCTCTTCCTGCCCAGGCTGCTGCCTGTGTGTAGTTGTGGGCGGGGCATGAGGCAGGGGTCACGTGTAGTGTGGAGTAAGACTAAGCTAGAGCTCTGCTCTCTGTGCAGGGCAGGGCTGGAAGGCAGCCTGGGGCTGGCTTGCTCCCTTTCTTCACGTGGCATGTGACCTGCGATGCATCCTTCAGCCATCTTTGGCTATAGTGTCGTCATCTCTGTTGAGGGCACCTCACATTTTCTCCAGAACTCCAAAAGGAACACATCCAAAGACACAAGGATGTTAGACTATTGTTATCTGTGTAGAGTGAAGAAACCTTTTTTTATTGGTTATTTTATTTATTTACATTTCAAATGTTATCCTCCTTCCCAGTTAAACCCCTTCCCCCTTCCCCTATCTCCCCTGCTTCTATGAGGGTGCTCCCCTACCCCTTCCCCTATCTCCCCTGCTTCTATGAGGGTGCTCCCCTCCCCCTCCCCCTCCCCACCTCAGCACCCTGGCATTCACTTATACTGAGGCTTTGAGCCTCCACAGGACCAAGGGGCTCCCCTTCTGTTGATGCCAGATAAGGCCATTGTCTCAGTCAGGGTTTCTATTCCTGCACAAACATCATGATCAAGAAGCAAGTTAGGAAGGAAAGGGTTTATTGAGCTTACACTTCCACATTGCTGTTCATCACTAAAGGAAGTCAGGACTGGAACTCAAGCAGGTCAGGAAGCAGGAGCTGATGCAGAAGCCATGGAGGGATGTTCCTTACTGGCTTGCTTCCCCTGGCTTGCTCAGATTGTTCTCTTATAGAACCCAAGAGCACCAGGCAGGGATGGCTCTACCCACAATGGGCCCTCCCCCTTGATCACTAATTAAGAAAATGCCCCACAGCTGGATCTCATGGAGGCACTTCCCCAACTAAAGCTCCTTTCTCTGTGATAGCTATCCTCTGCTACATATGTGGCTAGAGCCATGGGTCCCTCCATGTGTTCTCTTTTGTTGTTAGTTTAGTCCCTGGGAGCTCCTGGGGTGGGGGGAGGTCTGGTTGGTTGATGTTGTTGTTCTTCCTATAGGGTTGCAAACCTCTTCAGCCTCTTCAGTCCTTCCCCTAACTCCTCCGTTGGGTTCCTGCACTTAGTCAGATGTTTGGCTGCACGCATCCACGTCTGTATTGGTCAGGCTCTGGCACAGCCTCTCAGGGACAGCTATACCAGGCTTCTGTCAGCGTGCTATTGTTTGTCAAAGGCCCCAACATTTGCCAAACCTGCACTAAGTGTAAGTACAGGGTTTCCCATCGTACAGACTTGTTCTAAGAGGGCTTCTCAGCTGTAAAGTAGATGAGGTGGGCTGTGGACCTCATTGGTTCTGGTGAGGACTTGGCTATTTCTTACCAGGCAAACCCTTACCTACCTACTCCACACTCAGTAGGACCGGTGAATGAACAAAGTTTCTCATAAACTTGTTGCTTATTTTCATTTTTTCTTCCCCCTCCTCATCTTCCTTCTCCTCCTCTTCTTTTTCTTCATTTCCATCTTCTTCAAGACAGGGCTCATTACACAACTCTGGCTAGCCTGGAACTCACTATGTAAACCGGGGTGGCCTCAGACTTACAGAGATCCACCAGACTTTGCTTCCTTAATACTGAAGTTAAAGGTGTGTTCCTCCATGCCTGACTAAAAATATTTTTTTAAAGCTTAAGTAATTTGTGTATGTGTGTGTGTGTGTGTGTGTGTGTGTGAGAGAGAGAGAGAGAGAGAGAGAGAGAGGGAGAGAGAGAGAACCTGTGTGCAAAGCATCATGTTTTTTTTTTTTAGAGATTTGTATATTTTATGTATATGAATACATTGTAGCTGTACAGATGGTTGTGAGCCATCATGTGGTTGCTAGGAATTGAACTCAAGATCTCTGCTCACTCTGGCCTTGCTCGCTCTGGCCCAAAGATTTATTTATTATTATATGTAAGTACACTATAGCTGTCTTCAGACACACCAGAAGAGGGTGTCAGATCCTATTACAGATGGTTGTGAGCCACCATGTCGTTGCTGGGATTTGAACTCAGGAACTCTGGAAGAGCAATCAATGCTCTTAACTGCTGAGCCATCTCTCCAGCCCTCATCATGGTTTTTTATTTTTACTTTTGGTGGTGGTCTCACATTGAGCTGGCAGCTTGCTGGTTCTGCTCAGCTGACTGGCTGCTGAGCCCCAGGGAGTCTCCTGTTTGTTCTTGTCCAGAGTTGGGTTTATAAGCCAGCAGGTACCATCAGGCCTGGTGTTTTTACATGGGTTCATGTCCTCATTCCTGCATAGAAACATGCAATTTATGGATCGAGCCATCTCCCAGCCTCTGTCTGTGTTAATTTCCTGTGAACCCATGGCTGCGTCTTCTGTAGGGCAGAGACTAAGCTTCTCTTCTCTGGCCCCCAAGTGTGTAGCCAGCTCTTCATCCTCACCCACACTGTGACCAATCACTCTTCGTGTAAGTCTCCTGGATGTTTCCCATTATTTTCCAAACAACAACAACAGCAACAACAACAACAACAACAACAACAAGCCAAAAACCCCAACGGCAACAACAACTACAACAAACCCTCTGGAAAATTAATTATGAGGCTGAGGACCCCATCGGTTCTGGCGAGGACTCAGCCATTTCTTGGTGCCACGTCTTACCAGGTAAGCCCCTATTCCGCATCAGTAGGACTGCTGAATGAAGATTTTTTTCATAAGCTTGTTGTTTATTTTCATACATTTTTTGTTCTTCCACCTCCTTCCTTTCTTCTTTTTCCTCCCCCTCCTCCTTCTCTTCCCCCTCCTCTTCCTCCTTTTCTTCTTCTTCTTCTTCTTCTTCTTCTTCTTCTTCTTCTTCTTCTTCTTCTTCTTCTTCTTCTTCTTCTCCTCCTCCTCCTCCTCCTCCTCCTCCTCCTCCTCCTCCTCCTCCTCCTCCTCCTCCTTCTCCTCCTCCTCCTCCTTCTCCTTCTCCTCCTCTCCCTTCTCCCCCCCCTCCCCTCCCCCTCCCACTTTTCTGTTATTGAGACAGGTCTCATTACACAACTCTGGCTAGCCTAGAACTCACTATGTAAACCAGGTCAGTCTCAAACTCACAGAGATCCATCTGCCTTTGCTTCCCGGGCACTGGTGTTAAAGGTGTGGAAATTGATGAATGCTATTTAATATGTTTCTGGAAGGTTCCTGTCCAGTTTTGCTGCCAGCGGCAATGTGTGTGGAGCCTGGTAATCCCCTCTGAACCTTCTAGAATAATGGCATCATCTGATTTTTATTTTGTCTCTTTGAAAAGTGGTGGCGCACGCCTGTAATCCCAACACTCTGGGAGGCAGAGGCAGGCAGATTTCTGAGTTTGAGGCCAACCTGGTTACAGAGTGAGATCCAGGATAGCCAGGGCTACACAGAGAAACCCTGTCTCAAAAAAAAAAAAAAAAAAAACCAAAAAGAAAAGTAGATTTCTTATTTTTCTCCATGTCTGGTCACTCACTGCTGTCCCTTGATATTTCTTTTCGTGTTGATTGACCATTTAAGTTTATTTGTGCACCATTGGCTCACGAGGTTTAACCAAATAGTCTGTCTGAATAGGCAGGTACTCACGGGCTCAGGAGGTGGCGCGGTGTGCACATTACTTGCCTAGCATTCAGGAGTCCCTCAGTTCCATTTCCAGCACCTTATAAAGTGAAGTGGTGGCACATAGGTGTGTAAGTCCAGGACTCAGGTTCAATATCCAGCACCCCATATGGCAGTTCACAACCATCTGCAACTCCAGTTCCAGGGTATCTGACAACCTCCCACAGGCGAGACACCAATGCACATAAGACAAAAATAAACTTTAAAAAAAAGTTGTATTACTATTATTATTATTATTATTGTTAATTCTATGTGTATGGGTGTTTTTCCTGCATGTATGCCTGTGTGTCACATGCTGCTGGTATGGTGCCTCCAGAGACAAGATGAAGGCACCAAATCTCCCAAATTGTTGTTACAATGAAGATTTTTTTCATAAGCTTGTTGTTTATTTTCATACATTTTTTGTTCTTCCACCTCCTTCCTTTCTTCTTTTTCCTCCCCCTCCTCCTCTTCTCCCTCCTCTTCCTCCTTTTCTTCTTCTCCTTCTCCTTCTCCTTCTCCTTCTCCTTCTCCTTCTCCTTCTCCTCCTCCTCCTCGTCCTCCTCCTCCTCCTCCTCCTCCTCCTTCTCCTCTCCTCCTCCTCCTCCTTCTCCTCCTCTTCCTTCTCCCCCCCCTCCCCTGTGGGTGCTGGGAATCGAACCTGGATCTTCTGAAAGAGCAGCCAGTGCTCTTAACAACCTACCAGATGACCTGGATTTTACCTTCCACATCATTTCCTTTTGGCATCCTGTGACTTCAGCCTGGTTGGACCACTTCTGTGTGTCTCTCACCCGCAGACCCCCTCTGGCATAGCTTCTCCTTCCCGGGTGTTGCACACAGATGGCGTATGACTGAGCCTAGATTTTAATGCAGTTTCTTTTAAAGGTCAGTTCTTCCCCCAAACCACTGCCATTCTCATGTGCCACAGTCGCCCTCAGACCCGGCACAATGTAGGTCCCCGTGAAACTCAAAACCTGTCTGGCCTGTGCCAGATTGTTCATCCCAACACTGTGCCTCTGCCGCTCCCGTGGCGTGCCGTGTTTAGCCGGGCCTCTCCTGCTGTGTGACAGCCACACAGAGCCCAGCGATAGAATTCGAGCTAACAGCCACCTTCATGTAACAAGCTCAGGTCCAAGATAATCAAAGAAAGCTACAGCAAACTGTGAGCCAGATGTGCCCGGGCCACACCTCACTTCTGCGCGGGCAGCTTGTGTGATACCGCGTCCCATGTTCCCTGGACATTAAAGGAAATGCAGGGGTTCTATCACTGGGGGAAACTGAGTGCCCGGCAGTGCTACCTCTCTGTGGTAGGGAGAACTGAGCCTTCTGCAGCATGGCTGACAGCCACCCATGCATCTCTGCTGAAACGTCCTTTCAATCACTCAGGTGTAAGCTGTGGGATGGGAGAGCCTACAGAACTAGCCCAGATAACAAGCAAGGGGTGTGGGCGTCCAAAAAAAGGAAATGGCCCCCGACACATGGGAATGAGAGCGGATGCAGGAAGTGGGTCTACAAGGAGAGGCCCGCCAATACCCTGTCTCCCTGGCCTCCTTGAGGGAGGGTGCCTTACCCCACCCCCTCCCCCTCTCCCTTGCCTGTCTCCCCTCTTGCCATCTTTAAAAACCACACGCAGGCAGAAATCAATCCATCAAATGTCATTACAGATTTATTAAAGCCTGATGTAGAAAGACATTTAACAGAACCATCTCCCGGAAGCGTAAAAAGAGCACTTCGATTCAGGCTTGTGCTTTGAAAATCTAAATATATTTTTATCATATAAATAATTCTTTTCATGTTTTAAGTGCATCTGTGTGTTTTTCCCTTTTCTGTCTCTTTGCTCCTTTAATCCCCCGCCCCTTTTCAATTGGTCAAAGTAGGAATCTGAATTGAGGAACATCTGTTGAGCTAATAATGGTCTGGAGGCGTCTCTGCGAGCCACCGCTGCTACCAAGAACGCTAGGTTCCGGAACCGTGGTTCCGCGTCTGCACCATTGTGATGGAGGGCAGCCTCAGGCCAGCGATAGCGAACACACCCAGGTCCTTATGTACGAAGCTAAGACTTCCTAAGCAGATTGCCTTGAGGTTTAGATAGAACAGTCTATTTTTCAATAACGGGGGGGTGGGGGGGGGGAGCTTTTTCCTTTTCTTTTTCTATAAAAGAAAGATCATGTTTAAAAATGTAAATAATATACTTATAGATAACTTGTTGATGGAAATAAGGGGCTACATACAACCTTGACAGGTACGTTGTTATGGTTTTGGTATTAATTATATAGGGTTTTAATTACATCCCCAAAGTAGAATGATTTTCCTTTAGAAAAAAAAAGCTCACTCTTTAGATGTAAAAAATAATGGCTTTTTAAAATACATATAATTCAAGGGCTTTCTTCGTATCCACCATCAGAATTTACTTTAGTGGTAATATTAAAAACTCTGTTTTTGTGGATAAGTGCCAGGCAAAGGCGGCGTAGGCAGGCACAGGCTTGCAGTGGGTCTACACAGAAGTCATTTTTAGTCATCAAGGGGCTAATCGGGTCAGGCCATGGACCTGACGCGTAAAGAACATCAACACCAGATTGTATTGAGGAGGGGTCGTGACGCCCAGCGACCAAAGAAAGAGGTCCATCTCTTCTGGAATATTCTTCATCCTTTCTACCTGGAAGATCATTTCCCAGTCGGGCCATTTGCCTTTGAGTGGAAATGAGGTGGCAAAGGCCTTTGGAGATTTGCAAACAGTATTGGCCTTGAGAATGAATTTCAAAATGATGGGAAGCCAAGAGAAGTAGTTTCTGGATTCCCAGGGAAGTGGGTAATACACGCCTGTCTGTGATGAATCTGTTTGGCCACAGGGTGGTATAGTCTCTCTGGTGGAAAACTTTTGGTTTTGTTATGTTTTTTCTTTCTTATTCTTTTCTTTCTTTTTTTCTTTTTCCTTTCCTTCTGTCTTCTTCATTGCAAGGACAATTTATAAGCCTCCTAAACAAGTGAAACATGGTTTTGATTAAAACAGCCTGTTGGCTCAATAATCTGTGTAATTTTAAAAACATCCTTAATGCCGAGGAGGAACACGCTGATGTCAGGAATGGCCTGGGGCCCCATTACAACAGTATCAGAATAAATAAGGAGTGGAAGTGCAAGGTCATAAAAACAAAATTAAGCTAATGTTTCAAATTTTGACAATTATGAATTCTTCCTGTAAAGAAGACGTTAAGAAAATCTTTTTTTTTTCTTCCAGGCACTATTAGATAACTTACAAAGAGGCTAATTCTACATGGATGAGTTTGTAGTTTTCCCATGGGGTAAAGCATGCCTTTGGAGGAAAACTGAGTCAGGCCACGGGTTCTTCCTTGAATCCAGCGACCGGATGGGGCTCATGCAGGTGGACGCACGTGGTTCTTAGAATTTCTTAGGAAACTGAGCCCCAGTTCTTCCATAAGCGACTGAAGAATGATCAGGGGGGAAATGACAAGCATATTGTTTTTGTTTTGTTTTGTTTCTTCAATGCGAAACAATCCCGCATTGTGGGCTGGTCTGGCAGGAGACAGAATCAAGTAAATATAAGAAAATCTGTGTCCGTACGTGGCGATACAGTCGGTATATACAAATATGTACAGCATCGTGTTCCCAGCCTCCCAGGCCACTTCAAGGCAAGCAGAGCAGCCTGTCTTCCCCCTCTTCCTGGTGCAACGGTGGGCGTCATACACACAGCACGCAGGAGAGAGTGCTCGCCCTGCACAGAACCCTCTACAGGTACGGCTGCGGTCGTCTCTACAAACGACTGATGCTCTTTCCGAGTATAAAATGGTTGTCTCTCTTTCCTGGAAACAAACCCTTCTGTCCTGAATGAGGATAAATGTGGTTCCTGAAGATCAGACAGAGCCCCTCAACCCTTACCTCAGCCCCCACAAACTCAGTTGCTTTTTTTTTTTTTTTTAATAACTTAAACTCAAAACTTGGAACGAATGTAGGGGGACATTTCCTAGCTTGTCACACAAGAGTGTTGCAGAACCAGAAACAGCCTCTCCAGGCCAACTTGGATATTCAAGGGCTTGAAAGTTTATGGTTCACCTCACAGGATCCAACTCTCAGGAAGCAAATCCTAAGGGATGAGAAAGTTTGTATCAGAGACTTGAAAGCATGTTGCGAACCGGGATTTTAGGACACGAAGAACCCTGCACCAAAGGAGCCCTGTTCCCCATGGTTGTGGTTTTAACTTGGGTTGCATCTGCTCTGTCAGGAAGAGTGCTTCTTGAGGCGCTGATTTCTCCAGACTTCCTCCCCAGGCAGAATGGATGCCATCTTTTAATTGTTTGATTGCAGACTGCTGGAACCTTTTGCCTTTAATATCTGCACACACATTTATAACTCTGGAATGTTCCAGAAGTCATTTAGAAAGTGAAAATATGACCGAACACAACTCCGCAGTCAGACATAATCGGATGATTGTTCGTTCTATAAATATTAGCCTTCGCCTGGGGACAGACAGTCAGACATAGGTTTCAGGTGTAAAATAATTCAGAGAGCATACTGAAATATATTTCCTGAAAGGGTTGAAAGGAGTGCTTGGATTTAAAACTCTTTTTAAAGCAATGTATTTTTTTCTTTCTTTCTTTCTTTTTTTTTTTTAAAAACATCTCCTGGGGGATTCCAACCAAAGTTATTACTTTTATTTCCAAAAGCTGTTTTAAGCAAATAAACACAGTTCAAGGGGCTGTATTTGATCTGTCTTCTTCAAACACACCTTATTGTAGAAGCCCTAACAGCAGCCGCATGGCTATTGTCAGCCATTTGTATGCTGAAGAGTGTCAAGTCAAGGTGTCACTCTTTTGGAAGAGCTATTTTACTACGAATGTATTTTTTTCCAAAGGAAATGGACAGTCTCACTTGCAGAAACATCATTCCACTTGGTGCTAGCATTTTAAAACAGGCCATTTCTAATCCATAAAACATTTCCACCCCACCCCCCACCCCACACATGCTTGGGCTGCCTTGTGCATGAATAATTTTTGGAGACACTTCTAGGTCTGTTAGCCCACTGTTCATAACCATTGGAAGACGATTTTTAAATTAGTCTGGAATTTATTTATCTGTGTACACTTCTGGGTCTGTCACAGGACACTGAAGAACTTAAATGGCCTTTATTCTGGTTGGAGAGGTGAAATTCTGCCCTGGAAATCCTAAAGATGATTTGCAGGTTTTCCTCTGTCTAGGGGGAATGGAGGCCCACATCTCTTCCTCCTGCTCAATCTTTGTCTAAAAGTATTTTATAGATATTTTGAGAAAGTGCCACGCAGAGGAAGGGAGAAAATGAAATTAGCATTTTCACATCTTGCAGAGGGAACAAAATAACCCAAAAGTTGAGTTTTGAATTTTTTTGTTACCTCTTGCATGTTCAGAACAGACTACATTGAATTT
Source organism: Apodemus sylvaticus (assembly GCF_947179515.1). NCBI lineage: Eukaryota > Metazoa > Chordata > Mammalia > Rodentia > Muridae > Apodemus > Apodemus sylvaticus. Next base: position 155,671,400 of record NC_067476.1, on the reverse strand, counting down.
TCCTTAGAATACTTAAGTACTCTAAGGAAATGCAGCTTAAGTGCATGTAGCTTATAGCCACCAACATTTCCTTATTATTGTTATTTTATATTGATTTGTACATTAGCATTCTTTATTCAGGGAAAGGGGAATGGGGATAGGACACTTTATGTGTTTTATCTTATGTGTATGTGTGAGTACCTGCATGTGTATTGTGTGCCTGGTGGCCTTGGAGGTCAGAACTCAACTCAGAGAGGGTCGTGAGTGGCCCTGAGGTTGCTGGGAACTGAACCCCAGCCCACTGCAAGAGTAGACTGTAGACCGTGCTCTTAGCTCCTGAGCCATCTCTTTACCCCTAAGAGATTCTCTTCTTCTTCTTCTTCTTCTTCTTCTTCTTCTTCTTCTTCTTCTTCTTCTTCTTCTTCTTCTTCTTCTTCTCATCCTCATCCTTCTCCTCTTTCTTCTCTTCCCTTTTCTCTCATCTTCCTCTTCCACTTCCTGTTCCCTCTCCCCCTCCTCCATATCCTCCTTCTCCTCTACTTCCTCCTTTTAACTCATTAACACCTAATTCACTTAAAAATTGAAACCCAATAAAAAAGAAAAAGTCTGCCAGGCGGTGGTGGCACACACCTGTAATCCCAGCACTCTGGGAGGCAGAGGCAGGTGGATTTCTGAGTTCGAGGCTAGCCTGGTCTACAGAGTGAGTTCCAGGACAGCCGGGGCTACACAGAGAAACCCTGTCTGGTGGGGTGGGGGGGGGGGAGAAAGAAAGAAAAAGAAAAAGAAAAAGTCTGAGCCTAGTCAGATGACCTGGCAAGTGGCAGATGGTGAAAGAACAGAATCTGGGGATCTTGTCTGGCATGGGTCTTCAGGTTAACTGAAAGTTTTAGGAGATTCTTTCTACCGTGTTGTTTAGACTCTAGAGACTGTTTGTGAAACTCATGCATGTCTATGCAGGTGTGAACATGTGCTGCCCACACGCCCACACATGCCCACTCACCACGCAGGTGTGAACACACTCCACACACTCGCTCACATGCACCCACCAACCTCCTCATTCTTTATCTGGTTTCACAAAGGCTCCCCCAACATGCCAATGTTTTCAGGTCTCCTGAATTTTCACTGAATTCAGAGACTTTTGCTCTGGGTATTAGTTATATAAAAGTCAAATAAGCAAGCAGGCATATTTCTGGGTTGAGTTTTTAGGGAAATCTATTTGTGATCTGAACGAAATTCCTTATGACCTGTCTGGGTTAGCCAATTTAGTCTGTGCTTATATTGTTTTTGGCTTTGACCTATTTGGAAGTAATTTCTTCCCTGTATGTTTTTCACAGGGAAAAATTCCTTATCGTGAAAATACTAGGGATTTGGAGCCTGGGGGTGGGTGCGAGGCACCATGATGACTGGGCAGAGGCAGCTTTGAGGCAGGAGGCCAATATGCCAAGGTGACAGTACATACTGTAAATGCCCAACAAGATCGGTCGAAGGAAGTTGCTGAATAAATTACTTTTCCTGTTGTGCCTTGTGTTGTGGGGTTTATGATGTATATTCCGAGATTTGCTGAAAGACATAAAATTTAAATATTTGCGTATAGTTTTTTTTTTTTTTAATAGCCTCTTTACATTTTAGCTGGTTGATGGCCTTAGCTGGAAGGAGGCACAGAGAAGGAAAGGACACTTCTCTTTGTCTCTGATCCCAAAGGGTGGCTGAAGAGCGGGAGGTACTCAAAGGTAATTTGCATGATATTTGCATATCATTCTCCTTTCGCGTCTGTGGCTCCAGCTTTACCTAAAGAAGAAGCAGGTACGAAAGCAGATAAAAATGCTCTCCTGGAGTTCAAGTCTTTTCATTTTTTCTCTCCAGGAAGAAGTTTCTAGAAGCTTCATAGGCTTGCCAAATGAAGACAGGCTTTGTGTCTAGAAATACACCAAGAGCCGTGTGCATGCCGTGGTGCCTGGTGCCGGCTCGGATCTTGTTTTCTGCAGAGAACATTAACAGCTGTCTCTCAGCAGTGACATTCACAGTTGCCAAGTGACAATTCAGGAGTCTAACCAAATTTATCAATATTTTTGTCTCTCGCCTCCCACCTCACCCCACCAGAGAAATTGCACTAACAGAACCGTATAGATTATATGCGAAGCAGCACATTTATTCTTATTTTTGTCTTAGGAGGGAAATGATTACCCAGGAGTCCAGAAGCGTATTACATCCTCCCGGGCAGATCGGGAGGTCTGAGTTTGCATTTGGTTGGTTTCAGAGGATCTGAATTATGTAGCTTTCCTAATAACCCCGGGTTGGAACAGGAATTCTTATCAGCTTCAAGAACCCCCCTGCTAATGTATTATACCCCCTCCGTTTTAACAGTCTCGCTGTTGAAGGACAGTGCTCAGTCGAGTCAACCCTTCAATCTTAACCCATCTGAAGACCGTTCCTTTCCAGCTGAGTTCCATTCATTTCTGGTTGAACAGGTTAAGCAAAGACAGACCTCTCTGTTCTCAATTCACTTTACGATCCTCCCATCATAAAAAATAATATCAGCACCTTGCTTTTCATGTCAGAACTACCTCTGAGCCGCTGTTCCCTGTGCCCGTGAGTAAATCCCATAAAAGCCGTCCCGTTGTACTGTTGTTATTTTTCCTTGTGGTTGATTGATGGATGGATGGGCGCTGACACTTCAATGAAGCTATTTCGACTGCCATCTCAATCCGATGATGTGAGGGGTATATTTTCCGTCCATGCCTCATTACTTCAGAATGACATTCCTGGAACTTCATTTACTTTCCCCCTCCTTCCCTGAAGCACCATATTTTTCCCCATCTAGGTTATGCATACCATAAAAAAAAAAGCAATTTGCTATTATATGTGGCATAGGGGTAACACTTTCCTTAGGAGGTAAATAAGTTTTTTTTCTTTTTTCTTTTTTCTCCTTTAAATTTTATTTTAAATTCCGGGGTTGAATTTAGGGATCATGTCAAAATTTCCAAGACATTTCCAACAGGCAGCCTCTATAATAAATGGTGAAAAGGATATATTTGGCTTCATTTTTGTCATTTTTTTTTGTTTTGTTTTGTTTTTGTTTTTTGGATAACCTTGGTAATTAAAGCAACAATGCAAAATAGTCATTTCAGAATGTTTTGCTGAGATAGTTTAAATATTTCACCTATAGCTGAGTGGCAATTTACAATACAATCCAGAATTCGTTGTCCTATGAGAATAAAGAGACTCATTGTTTAAATGAAATGATGGATTTATCTATTATAGGTTACTCTCCATTTTACAGAAAATGCTCAGCTAGAAGAAACCCATCTTCCCCTGCACTTCCAAACTGTGTACTAGGTCTGCAAGACTTTAATATTAAAACATGCTTTTAGCTTTTCCAAGTTGACTTAGGACCTGATTTTAATCTGTGTAATACAGTATTCCCGTTAATAATAACGTGTAATTAAGACATCCGTTAAAAATCCATAACGTTAATTTAATGGAGAAAATCTAATACAGTTCTATTGGAATTTTTACGTTAAATTAACTTTAACGGGCTTTTAATGGATGTCTTAATTAGATCTCATTATTAACGGGAATATTCCACAAATTAAAATTGGGCCCTAAAAGTTTTAATGAAAAAAGTTGCAGGAACATGTTTAAAAACGGACACACTGTTTTCATGCATTCTGCCAGTTGGGAGTAGAAGCAGAAGTTGCGTTTGAGGGGCAACAGGTCCTGCAGGAAGAGACTGCCGGCGAAGGTGGCCGCTTCCCCTTGCACCCTTGATGGGGCCATCTTCGTGATTTCTCTCAAGTTCTGCTCTGCACCCTCCTAGTGGCCAGGCGCCTCTGTCAGTGGTGCATGCTGGGAACTAAGCTTACAGACTGCTCAGGGTAACCTTACCGAGCAAGCACTGCACAGGACAAAGCCCTTGGCAGCCACACGGTTAAGCCCGCCTATCCCAACAACTTTCCCAGAAGATGAACATGGTGGGGAGGTTTTCTTGGCTCAAACTCTGGTTTAACTTAATAACTCTCCCACTCTGCAGTGATGGATGGCTCCCTGGTGCAGGGGCAGGCCTAGGCAATCCAGGTGCAACCTTAATTGTTACACTGAACAGAAACATTTCCTTTAGACAAACCTTCCCAGGGGGGTTATAAATAGGAAATGGACGTTACCACGAGAAGCTCGCTCCCAAGAGCAGTCCACTCCGACATTAAACTAGGAAGAGTGATTGGCCCCCTCCCCTTCCTGCTACAAACGGAGAAGGAGAAGGACTGCGATGCTCCCAGTCATTAGTTTTCCTCAGTGGCACTTTGTTTCTTCTCCACAGTGAAAAGAGGCCCTCGGAGATGCGACAGTCCCGTTGCAGTTTATCAATGAAAATCTAATATCGTCCATAAGGAGAGAAGTGGAAATCAATACTTCATTACCAAATTGTTAGTGAGGATGAAGAAAAATGGTTGGTGTGATTTTTTTCTTTTCTTTTTCCCCCTTTTTTCTTTTCTCTTTCTTCTTTTTTTTTCTTTTCTCTTTTCTTCTTCTCTTTTTCCTTTTTCTTTTTTTGGCAGTCTTCGTAGAGCCAGGGGTCAGGAGGAGGTCATCAGTTGAGTCGAAAGTCAGAAGCAAGGATGCAATGAAGAAGAAGAAGAAGCACTGAGTGAGGGAGATCCAATCCGGGTGGGAAGATCCAGGCTAAGGCATTGTCCTGCAGGGAGTCAGAACAGAGAAAACAGAGTCATTTCTAGAGGAATAGCACGGGCTATATCTTGCTGTCTGTCTGTCTGTCTGCCCTGGCTTGCTTTCTATTGCCTTGACAAAACACCACGGTCAAAAGCAACTTAGAAAGGGTTTGTTTAAGTGGTTCTCTCTTTCAGTTGTTTCTGACAGGTTGTTTTATGACAGAAAAGTAACGAATGCACTTGTTACTGTTAAGTAACAGTGCAAATTGCTAACAACAGCATCTGGGTACCTTAGAGGCATTTCCCCAGGAACATCCGATTGCAGTTACTTTCAAATTCCGGATATATGAGGGTCTTGCATTTCAATCTATGAGGCTAACCCCACTGGCAAAGTCACTCAGAGTAGCGAAACAAGGTGCTACCTGGTTGTAATCCAAGCATTTGAGAGACAGAGGCAGGATAGTCATGAGTTCCAGGCCAGTCTGGACTACATAAGACCCTATTTCAAAACCGATAGAACAAAAATGAAGTCCCTTGTATCTCACCATGGAGAGACTGAAGACATGGTATCTATGGAAGGTCAGTGTACTGGAGGGATGGTGGATGGTGACCTGAATCTTAAGCCATTTTGGGACAATCAATGGTGTTTCCCAACCCCTTTAATTTAGAAAGAGAAGAACAACTCTGTTGCAGGATATCTGATCACATTGTGAACCCCAAGACTGTGAGTTAGAAAAAAATTGTTTCTTGTTGTGGTGTGGCTCAACCCTAGCGCAGACCTTTAACCCAAGAGCTTTCTGTAAACAAGAGTTAAGTAAAATCAGTGATGGGTCGGGTCAAGAGGTGGAGCAGGCAGCCAGTTGACAGGAAGTGAACATAGGAAGGCACAGGGAAGAGAAAGGAGGGTGTCTCTGAGTTGAAAAGTATTTAAGACAGCGTGGAGCAGCGGCAGGGCAGGGGCAGGGGCAGGGGCAGGGGCAGGGGCAGGAGCTTTTCCCTTCTTGGACATCAGTGGAGTAGGAAGGCTAGCTGGGTCCTTTCTCTGCTCTCTGAGCGAGCAGGCTTTCATCACAGTGTCTGACTCCCGAGTCTTCATTTGGTAAGTTGAATGTGTGGGGTTTTATTTTTAAAAATAACACTACTCCACATTTTCTCTTGTTTCCTCCCTACTCCCTGAGGTTCTAAAATGAGATCCTAGAAGAGAATTAAGTAGGAAATTAAGGCAGGCCACCAAGAATGTTCTCATTTCTTTGCTTGCAATGGATTACATAAACTGGATTAAGCTAGAAAGAAACCAAATGCAGGTCACTCTCAGACCTCTGTTGATGCCCTGGCTTCCTTGCTTCAAAAGCCTTTCTCTGCCCCCCCCCCCCAGTATGTTGTACTACTGTGGAGAAAAATAAAATGGGTTTAAGTGTACTGGCTGGTTTTGTGTGTCAATTTGACACAGGCTGGTGTTATCACAGAGAAAGGAACTTCAGGTGAGGAAATGCCTCCATGAGATCCAGCTGTGGGGCATTTTCTCAATTAGTGATCAAGGGGGAGGGCCCCTTGTGGGTGGTACCATCTCTGGGCTGGCATTCTTGGGTTCTATAAGAGAGCAGGCTGAGCAAGCCAGGGGAAGCAAGCCAGTAAGGAACATCCCTCCATGGCCTCTGCATCAGCTCCTGCTTCCTGACCTGCTTGAGTTCCAGTCCTGACTTCCTTTAGTGATGAACAGTAGTGTGGAAGTATAAGCTGAATAAACTCTTTCCTCCCCAACTTGCTTCGTGGTCATGATGTTTGTGCAGGATTAGAAACCCTGACTAAGACAGTAAAGAATAATTAATTGTATATCTAAGAAATCAGTGGCTATGTTCATTAAGTAGAGTATGGGAGGGGGAGCCCGGCAAAATGATACCATTATTTCATTATTTAATTAAGGAGCCACCAACAGATGCTTGGAATTATCTATACTTTAATTTGCCTATTGTCCCGGCTAGTTTTAAGTCAACTTGACATAAGCTAGAGTCATCTCAAAGGAGGGAGTCTCAATTTAGAAAATGCCCCCTTAACATTTGGCTGTAGGCAAGCCTGTAGGCTATTTTCTTAATTAGTGATTGATGGGGGAGGGCCCAGCCTATTGTGGGTGGGGCCATCCCTGTGCTAGTGGTCCTGGGTTTTATAAAAAAGCAGACTGAGCAAGTCACCGGTGAGCAACCCAGCAAGCAGCGGACCTTCGTGGTCTCTGCATCAGCTCCTGCCTCCAGGTTCCTGTCCTCCTTGAGTTCCTGTCCTGACTTCCTTGGATGATGAACAGTGCTGTGGAAGTGTAAGCTGAGTTAACCCTTTCCTCCCCAGCTGCTTTGGTCACGGTGTTTCATCACAGCAACAGGACCCTAGTTAGGACAGCCGCATCAACTTTTTAAATCCTCTGGCCAAGCTGGGTGGTGGTGGCGGTGCACGCCTGTAATCCCAGCACTCTGGGAGGCAGAGTCAGGCGGATTTCTGAGTTCGATGCCAGCCTGGTCTACAGAGTGAGTTCCAGGACAGCCAGGGTTATACAGAGAAACCCTGTCTCAAAAAAACCAAATCAAAAGAAAAAAAAATCCTCTGGCCAATTGCTTGGGGTCAGTGGCTCCTTGACGTGGCCCCTGCTGCTGCATTCTGCCTGTGCTTTCTGTCCTTGCTGGGATATGATACGCTAGTCCCACACTGCATGGCTGGAAGGGAACAGACAGAGGCTGGAACCTAAGTTTCCAGGTACTGGGGCAAGGTCCCCCAGGAGGTGGTTCAGCTCCTTAGAGCGTGGAGATTTTGGGGAGCTCTGTGCACATTTGGCCTTAAGCACGCACGCATGTTCTTTTCTGGAATGGATGGAGCTGATGGGTTTGGGCGGTTCGCTCCTGTGGTGAGCAGTTAAGGAGGTCATGACTCCTGTCTCCTATTTTAGGGCTCCTCAAAGCTGTTTGTTCGAAGAAGAAAAACACAAGAAACATATTCATGTCAAAAATTAAAAAAAAATCATTAAAAACAAGAAGGACTATGACAAAGAGCCAAAATAAAAATGGAGACAGGGACTTTTAATGGTGCCATCCCAGAGAAGCCCGCAGTTCATATTTTTCAAATTGATTTACAATTTTTCCGAATTGGCTCGTCTGGTCGCCCGGCCTCACCGCCAGCACTTCATTTAGTTTTCCCTAAGAGAAATCGTCTCTCTGTGAAACAAACCCTTACACTTTGGTGGACAAACTTCAGTTCTTACAGAGGATAAAATAATTGCCTAAATGCATGTAATAGTCTGATATGCAGACACATACTCAGGCGGGTAGGCAGATAATACTTTAAAATCACTCTCATTTTTACTATGTGCCCAGTCTGGCCTTGAATTTGAACTCCTCCACAGATGTGCCACCAGATCTGTACCCTGCTCTACACACCCCTCCTCCCAACACAGTGTCCTGGAGTGCAGCGTGGCCTCAAACTCACTACAAACCAGAACTATGACCTTGAACTTCCAGAGTTCTGGCATGTGGTACCGCGCCACTTGATGGAGTGCTGGCCAAGGAACCCAGGTCTTCATGCATGGGAGGTAAGCTCTCTACCCGGGGAGCCGCAGCCTCAGTCCCAGCCCTTGCTAATGGTTTCCTTCTATTGAAAACAGACTGAGATGAACTGCTTTAGGAAAGGGAAGTCTCTCTTTCTCTCTCACATACACAAATGTGCACAAACATGTACACACACACACACATGCACAAACATGTATACACTCACACACATCCATATACACCCATACCCTCACACACTCACCCATACACACCCACACATGCACATATACACATACCAACATACACACATATACACACATATGCACAAATGTGTGCATACACAGACACACACATTCACCCATACACACCCACACATATAAACACGTGCACAAACATGTATACACACACATCCATACATACTTACACACATATAAACACATATGCACAAACATGTATACACTTATATAATCCACTTACCCATACATGTACCCATGTGCACAAACATGTATACAATTACATCGATACACACCCATACATGTACATATATATACATGCACAAACATGTATACATTTACATCTATACATACCCACACATGTATGTATATATATATACATACATATACATGTACACATGTGCGCAAGACACACACACACACACACACACACACACACATCAGTTTCTGAGAGCTGGGAGGAAGAACTGCTTCTTTTCCCAAGCATCACAAAGGCTTCGTCAGTTATAACCATTGGCTGTGTCAACAGCAGTGGGGTGTGTATCTGTCTAGACCAAAAGTGGTGTGATTTTACCAACTGTGTCATGATTTGATGTCCACCCACTCTTCCCTTCCAGAGGACTAGGTCCCTGGAGTGACATAACCAAGGTGACATGATCATGAGTTAATGGATTATTCTAATAGTCAGTATTCAACACAAATACATATTTTCTTGACTTCAAAGCCTTTCCTCTAAGGCACAGGTTTTCCTGTTCCTGACTTCTGTAGGATCTGCACCTGGGAGACCAGAGCTGCGTTGTCAAGGGTGTTTTTATCCTACCCTAGAGGAGGAACACAAACTACTGTTATTTATCGGGATAGTTTTTTCCTTGGAACATAGGAATATGAATGACATGCTAGCTGTAATCACAATACTGGAAAGAAATCTCAACTTTTGAACTTCTTTTAAAGCTTGGCTTGTGATCTCCCAGGTGTGTCAAGTGTGTGGCGGACACATCAGGACGTGAGCCAGGCAGGCAGCTGCCCAAGGCTTGAGGCTGGAGACCGTTCCAATCAGCATGAGAGCAAACAGGTTTCCTGGGGCCTCTCTCTCCAGTCTCAACTGACGGCGGAGCAGACAGGTGGGGAGTGCTGCTTAATATACGCCTTTTTGCCTGTTTCATGGGGGCCCTGTTAGCTTTCTCTAGCTGTGACCAAACTCCTGACCAAAACAGCTTAACAGAGGAAAGACTTCTGCTCAGTGTCCCTATGATTTCAATCCATCGTGGCAGAGAAGATGCGGAGAAAAAGGGGGAGACAGGGAGGGACAAGTGGTGGCCCTCAAGGACATGCCCTGAGACCCATTCCCTCCTGTGACTCCCTCCCCACTTCAGCACCACCAAATAATGTGCCAGTTATGAACTTGTCTTTTTTAGTTTTTTAAAAAAGATTTATTTATTTATTTATTATATGCAAGTACACTGTAGCTGTTCTCAGACACTCCAGGAGAGGGAGTCAGATCTCATTAGGGATGGTTGTGAGCCACCATGTGGTTGCTGGGATTTGAACTCAGGACCTTTGGAAGAGCAGTCTCTCCAGCGCCTTCTTTAGGGTTTTACTGCTGTGAACAGACATCATGACCAAGGCAACTCTTATAAAGAACAACATTTACTTCGGGTTGGCTCAGAGGATCAGAGGACCAGAGGTTCAGTTTATTATCATCAAGGTGGGAACATGACAGCATCCAACCAGGCATGGTGCAGGAGAAGCTGGGAGTTTTACATCTTTATCTGCAGGTCTCTGAGAGAAGACTGATAACCAGGTAGCTACAACCCAGGTATTAATACCTACGCCTACAGTGACACACCTACTCCTACAAGGCCACACATTCTAATAGTGCCACTCCCTGGGTCAAGCATATACAAACCAACTCGGAACTCATTAAGGGATTTGTCCTTTAATTTGGCTTCTAGGTTGCAAGTGTCCCAGACACACCTAGTAGGCATCAGTAATTTCCTAAGTGCTTCTTATTCCAGACCAATTAGTATTAAGGTCTCCCTGAGCTACCCACCCCCCCAAAAGGCTTAAGACTCTCTGTTTCTCTTTGTGCATAATGGCTGTTGAATGGAACCATCAGAGACAGGGTGACACTCCCAGGACACCAAGAGAGGCAGGCGAGAAGACACGAGGCCTCCTGAGAGTGGGGCCCACACTGTCACCAAGTGTCACCTGTGTCCCCACTTGGGCGCCAGCTTAGATGATCTCGGTGGTAGATCTTTCCTTAGTTCCCAGTCTTCATCCTCAGGCTGCCTGAGTGGTTAAGAAGCTGGAAAGAAAGGCCATGTGGAGCTCTGCCCACGGAACCCTCCTGCTGGCTAATGATGGGATTATGGAGTCTTAACTGCTGAATGGTTATCCCTAATTATAATCAAAGGTACGTCAATCTAAATAAAAATGATAAGGCAGGGAGCCAGCCCCTGCTATCCACTCCTCTCCACTCCCCACACGCTTTTAAACGTGAATCCGTTCTCAGGATGATGCTTTGACAGGGCTTGGATTGAATAATTATCAAAAAGAAATGGAACTCAATGTTAAACTTACTTTTTTTCTCTTTTTTTGCAATAAAGAATGGTTAAAATTATTCTTTATTAAAGACAGAAAGGGATAGTTTCCTTCTGTTTTAAATATTTGGCTCTATCCTTTACTGGGTGCCAATGTACGACTGCCGTTTTATTAATTCTTTGTGTGCATGTGTCTGTGCCTGAGTGTGCATGTGCATGCCTGTGTGTGTGTGTCGCATGTGTACAGACATGTGGAAGCCAGAGTACTATGTCTGGTGTATTCCTTTGCCTCATTTTATTTAGTGAGTCAGGGTCTCTCACTGATCTTGGAGCAGTTTATTCAGTGAGTCCCAGGAATCCGCAATCCCTGCCCTGCCCCCCCCACCCCCACCCCCAGGCTAGGATTACAGTTGTGTGCTGCTTTATCCGGGGTTTTATGTGGGTTGTAGGGATCTGAAGTTGGGTCTTCATGGTTGCTTAGTAGGTTTCTGTTTTATTTAATGCTTTCAAAGTTCCATTCTCTCTCTCTCTCTCTCTCTCTCTCTCTCTCTCTCTCTCTCTCTCTCTCTCCCTCTCTCCCTCTCTCCCCCCACCCCCCGCGCAGTGCACATGTGTGAATGCATGCATACAAGTGCACATTTACCCACAAACTCCTCTGTGTTTAGGTCAACAGCAAGCATCTTACTGACTGAGCCATTCCCCAGGTCCCTATTTAGTTCTTATAATCTCCAAAGGAAGCTTGCACACATTGTTTTTCCTGTCTTTTTCCAGAGCTGGGGGCCAAATGCAGGCCCTGGGCATGTGAGACAAGCGCTCTATGACTGAGTCTGGCTTGCTTGCCCCATGTCCCTCTGGTCTGTTAACAGTGTGGATGTGCCATTTATAGGCTTCATGACTTTTAGGAAAGATGTTTCCCTCTCGTGTTTATCCACTCACGAAATAGTCATAGTACCTTCGTGGGCATCACTTAGTGTACTGTAAGTACCCAATGAGATACGTATTCCTGGATCTAGGGAGATGGCCCAGTGGTTAGCAGCACTGGCTGCTTTTCCAAAGGACCGGAGTTCAGTTCCCAGCACCTACATGGTGGCTCATAAACACCTGTAACTCCAGTTCCTGGGATTCTGGTGCCCTCTGTGGGTACTGCATGCACCCAGTGCATAGACATACATGCTGGAAAAACAGTATAGACATTTTTAAAAATTGTAAATAAGAAGCCGGGTAGTGTTGAATTCAAGGCCAGCTTGGCCTTTGGAGCAAGTTCCAGGACAGCCAGGGCTATACACAAAGAAACCCTATCTCAAAAGAAGAAAGAAAGAAAGAAAGAAAGAAAGAAAGAAAGAAAGAAAGAAAGAAAGAAAGAAAGAAAGAAAGAAAGAAAGAAAGAAAGAAAGGAAGGAAGGAAGGAAGGAAGGAAGGAAGAAAGGAAGAAAGGAAGAAAGGAAGAAAGGAAGAAAGGAAGAAAGGAAGAAAGGAAGAAAGGAAGAAAGGAAGAAAGGAAGAAAGGAAGAAAAAATCAGTAAAATAAATTATCAAACCAAAGTTCCTTTAATGAGCCTTACTTCTCTGGTGGTTTTATCACGTAGCATGTAATAAAGTGCTTTGGAAATGCCGTGGAATGGGATATAGAATACATTTTCAAACATACATATGAAATTCGTTTATGCTTGAGAAACAGGTTATTAGCTCTCAGAAAACGGATTAGTCTTTCCAGAAATTTAAAAGTACAAGTAGCAAGAGAAGCTCTTCAGCTCCATTCTCGAGATGTCGATTCAGATGTGAAACTAAGAAAAGTTTCTCTCCTTTTATAAAAACACACTAAAAAGGGGGATAAAACCTTTGAAGGCAATGTTAATCAAGAGAATGCAATTCAATTCCCAGTCTCATTGCACCAGACAAGTCTAGCCAAGGGTGACTTCTGTCTACACCTCCTTACTCAGGGGCGTGGCTGGGATGGGAAGGGTCTGCTGGAGGTCCCAGGGGATTATGGGTGGAAGGGGCGGCTGGTGGGCTGGGTGCTTCTGCCCTCAAGCCTTTCCTCAGCCAGTGTTTGCTGCTGGGGCTGGGGCTGGGGCTGAAAAGAATTTCTTGGAGGAGCATTACTCGGGAAAGCTATGTAACCAAGAATGTTAAGGATTGAAACTGTCTAGCTGCTGTCAGCTTTTCCAAATGTAAATTAAAAGGGAAGAAATATCAGGGCAGCATCCCTAGAACAGAAAGGACAATGTCCCAGGCGCCTTTGATGGCAATTATAATTTCCTGTCCTCGAGGCTGCAGATCTCGGGTTTGTTTGATGATGCTCTTTAGGTGGTGGCTCTTGGGGCTTGGCCAGGGAAGAGAGAAAACAGTGATTTCCTGCACCCATTCTTAATCACACCACTCTACTCCCAAACAGCCCTCAAACTGTTAGAAAGAGGTCTACACGCTGGCCAGCGTCCCCACAAACAACCCAGACAGTTTCAAGTCGGATGCCAACACCACGATGCACTGTGGTGCCCCTCTTCTCTATGTGGGCGTTGAGCCAAATGTGATTTATTCCAAGTGACTTATGGCCAAATGAGGTTCACAGTGTAGCCATAGCCGTGGGACTTCATTGGAGCTGAAACTGAGAGCTGCTGGCATTTAGGAAATGCCGTCTGCCTTCAAAACATGGAAAATAGGCACGCAGAGACTTTTCTTTACCACTGTGATCATGACTCTAAAGCTCTGGGGTACAGTCTGTGACAGAGTCTACACTGGCAAAAAGGCTGGTGTGTTGGCCATGCAATAGCCAATGCAGGGAAAGCTTGCTTCTCAGAATGACCTCTCATTTTAATGAGTCTTTCCCTGTGTTGGGTGCTCATCATTGGCCCAAGGCATGACTGTTGCTCTTATATTTAGGATTTGTTTTTGTTTTTTTAGAACATGTAGCCCAGGCTGACCTTGATCTTGCTCTGTAGCCAAGGCTGACCTTGAGCTCCTGAGTAGGATTACAGGGATGTGCTGCCACACTCAGCTATGCTTTAATTTCTTAAAATATTGAATAAAAAAATTATGTGGATATGTGTGTGTGTGTGTGTGTTCAGGTGCCTAAAGAGGGCAGAAGAGAAGACCGGATTCCTCTGAGCTGAGGTGGGGAGCGGTGTGAACTAGGGTTTGTGAGTAGTAGGAATCTGGAAGGCAGCAATCGCTTCAAAACTGCATCTGCCATCTTTCCAGCCTTTATTTAATTCTTATAGTGATCCCCAAAGGAAGTTCCCTGGCCTCTGTTTGGAGGTCTCGAGACTGGGAGATAGAGACATAGGGGGAAAGAAGAGGCTAGGAAGTGGCAAAGCTGCAGGGAGAACAGACCTGTGGGGAGAACAGACCTGTGGGGCGATCGCCCTGACGGGCCTGCTCAGTTAACTGCCACAGAGGTCTCAACCACAGACAAGCAAGGTGAGCTTTTGTTTCCTTCGTACAAGGCAGGACCGGCTGTCAGTGGTGCACTTTCCCCCAGTGACCCTGAGATAAAAATCAAGATTTGTCTGAGTCAGTTAACAGCAGTTCCTGAAGATTGTTCCCACAAGCTCAGGTTCTTTAAGATGCTAAAAGACAAAACAAAACAAAAAGCAAAAGAATAAACAAGGCCTGGCATGGTAGTATGCCTTTAATACCAACACTCGGGAGGCAGAGACAGGTGGGTCTCTGAGACCTGGGCCAGCCTGGTCTACACAGTGAGGTCCAGTCCAGCCAGGGATGCATGGTGAATTCCTGTCTTTAAAAAACAAAAAACAATAGAAAAAAATCACAGTTATTTATGGACCCATGGTGAGGCGGCTTAGCAAACAACCCTGCTGTCCTGAGTTCAGTCCCACGAGTAACATCTTCTAAAACGCTGTTCTTTTTGTTTGTATTTTTGTTTTTTGAGACAGGGTTTCTCTGTGTAGCCCTGGCTGTCCTGAAACTCACTCTGCAGATCAAGCTGGCCTCGAACTCAGAAATCTGCCTACCTCTGCCTCCCAGAGTGCTGGGATTACAGGTGTGTGCCACCACTGCCCAGCTTGCAAAACTGTTCTTTGCTACCCACACACACATGCCATGGGTCACAAGAACCACCCTCCCCTCAGGAATAAATGAATGAAAGAAGTTCGTTTATTTGTGCTTGAAGCCGGCTAATCCATAGCCTATCCCCAGAGGGCCTCTCCTTAGTTCAGAGTCCAGCCTGGCTCCTCCAAACCTCTGCCAGCCCTCACTGCTGTAAGGAATATACCTCATAAATAGTAGACCAATGTCTTTACACTCCGCCCATCCCTTTGTCTGTCACAGAAACGGAAGTGGACGCCTCAGGGCCATCCTCCACCCTTGACCTTCCTGCTATTGGTGAAATGGAGGAGCAGACATCTTAGGCCTGGGATGCTGTTCACAATTATAATAAGAAATACCTGTAAGAACCGTGGCAGTAGTGCACACCCTTAACTCCAGTACTGGGTAGGCAGAGGAGGGAAGATCTCCGTGAGTTCAAGGCCAGCATGGTCTACAGAGCAATTTCCAGAATACTCAAAGCTATGCAGAGAAACCCTGTCTCAAAACAAGCAAGCAAACAAAAAACAAAAACAAAAAGAAAACCCCAACAAAACAAAATATCCACTTTTTTTTGTAATTGTCTCAGTTCTCTATTGCTGGAAGCTTGCATGTTTAACATCAAAAAGGCTTTTTTTTCCTTCTAATTTTAAAAAATGTATATGGTGTTTTGTTTGCAGGTATAGGCATGTACTGTGTGTATACAGTGCCTAGAGGCCAGGAGAAGGGGTCGGATCTCCTGGAACCAGAGTTATGGAAGTTCTGAGCAGCCATGTGGGTGCTGGGAACTGAATTTGAGTCCCTGAGAGGAGTCTCACCTGCGGAAGGCTCCCTCTCTCCAGCCCCATTGAGGTTAATTTTGACAAGACAGTCAGGGAAGCAAGGCTCTGAGATGCTACAATAGCCACCAGGCCAAGCTCACAGCCGACAGGTGACCTGACTTTGCCGCACATGGACTCGTATCTCCCTCCTGGCTTCAGTCCACAGCCCTGGAGCCCACCCCAGAGCTTCTGTGAATGACCATCTCGGGGATGGCCGGGGCTCGCTGGGGCTTCCTTTATTCTCAGGAGACTGTGACACACAGAGACTGAAGAGCGTTGCTTTAGTGTTTGAGACTTTAACTGGTTCATTGCTTCCACGGAACCAGTTAATTCTCCCTCCTCTCCTCCCTCCCCAATCCCTTTTCCTTGATAAACACTCACTATGTAGCTCAGGTTGCCCAGGGCCTTGCTGTGTAACCCAGGCCAGCAGACCAGTCTCAAACTCTTTTCAGCCCTGTCTGGCTACTCAATTCTACTTTTTTTTTTTTTTTTTTTTTTTTTTTTTTTGAGACACAAAACACGTAACTTATTCTTTTATAGCAAATCACACAAACAAACAAACGCCCCCAAGCAAAATCAAAAGCGCACACCACTGTTTCCAAAGGCAGCGCATCTCGTGCTCATCAGCCCCAGGTCACAGGGTCTTGTACAAGATTGTAAGTCCTGGGCTCTGCCCGGAAATGAGCTCACACCTGGCACTGTGGGAGGAGCAGGGCTGAGGTGAGAATGGTCAGCGGTGCCATTTTCCAGAAAGACCCACTGGCTCTTCGGGCTATGAAGGGATTGAGGTCACCATGGTTCTCAGAAGTGGAGTCTACATCTCAAATGCCTTCTGCACGCCCCGCCCCGCCCACTAGGACCACAGGTCTACACTGCCCCCTAGAGGAAGCCTTCGGGATCACAGTCTGTTTGCTGATCTTGGCTCTAAAAAAACTGCCTCTTCCTCCTCCTCCTCTTCTTTCTTTCTTTCTTTTTCTTTCTTTCTTTTTTTTTTTTTTTGAGACAGGGTTTCTCTGTGTATCCCTGGCTGTCCTGGAACTCACTCTGTAGACCAGGCCGGCCTCGAACTCAGAAATCCGACTGCCTCTGCCTCCCAAGTGCTGGGACTACAGGCGTGCGCCACCACCGCCCAGCTGCCTTCTTAAATAAAATAATGTAGGTTTTCTTCTGCCCCTAGACCAGCTGTGGGATAGCAATGATATGTATCCAAAGAACCACACAGAATTTATGAGAAACCTTTCAGCCCTTCCAAGCAGAGCTGTGTGTGAAGCAATAGGAAAGAAGATAAAAAGAGGTTGGTGTGTGTGTGTGTGTGTGTGTGTGTGTGTGTGTCATAGTCTCAAGCTTCCTCTCCTGAGGCAGGGTCAGAAGATGGCCAGTGGTCATTGGAAGCAGGCAGAGACTGGAAAGAAATAACAAGGGCTTAATTGGCAAAGCAATGTCACTAGCTGATGAATCCCCAGTTCCCACGAACCCCCAGTACCTCAGAGTACGTGGCAGCCTTCAAAGGTTGGTTAGTGGAACGAGAGAAATGTGCATCTTCCAAGCGTGTGCACACACAGGCTGAACTGTGTAGCCCCCCCTCTCCCCCCAGTCTGTAGCATTTAGTTGTAGCCTGAGTTGACACAGTTGGGCAAGAGAAAAGAAGGACCCAGTGTCTGAAAATGACCACATGGGCGTCTGAGCAGCCTGTTTCTTGTACATTCCGGAAATGTGCTCAAATGTGCTCTTACTCAACTGACCTGCCTGGTCACTGAGGTGGAAATGTCATAGGTTATTATTATTATTGGTTTTTTGGATTTGGTTTTTTTGGAGACAGAGTTTCTCTGTGTAGCCCTGACTGTCCTGGAACTCACTCTGTAGACCAGGCTGGCCTCGAACTCAGAAATCTACCTGCCTCTGCCTCCCAAGTGCTGGGATTACAGGCGTGCGCCACCACCACCACCACCCTGCTCATAGGTTATTATTAAGGGCATTAAAATAAATAAATGAAGTGGATTTGAAGCCTACACATCTTCTTAGGGCAGTGTGATGAACAGCATGCTCTGACTGTGACCAGCATGCACCGGCTCTGACCAGCATGCACTGGCTCTGACTGGCATGCACCAGTTCTGACCAGCATGCACTGGCCCTGACTAGCACGCACTGGCTCTGACCAGCATGCACCAGCTCTGACCAGCATGCACCAGCTCTGACCAGCACGCACCGGCTCTGACCAGCATGCACCGGCTCTGACCAGCATGCACCAACCAGCATGTGCTGTGGCACTCTGAAAGAACTTAGTTTTTCAGAGAGTTACAAATGTATTTGCAGGAGAAAGTCCCTTCATAGTTCTTAGAAATCTGACCCCTTAGGTCAGAACCAGCTCCTAAGAACCTTGGGGAAATGAGTGGAGGAATCTTGGAAGTTAGTTCTAGACCAAGAGAGAGTCTCAAAGGGGTATGGAATGTTCCAGAAGCAGCAAGCCTGAGAGTCTGGGGAGGGAGCTCCATCTCACTCCAAGCGTAGAAAGTTCACTTTCATCTGTTTTCTAGGTTGGGTTTCCTACTGGATTTATTTGAAAAACTTTCACGCACTGCTAAAATCACTAGAAATCCACACAGCAGTGATATAGGAGACAATAACATCTGATGCCTGGAGAGACTAGGCGAGTTGATGATTTATTTCATGTATAAGAATGTTTACACGTGTAAGCATGTGTGTATGTGTGTCATGTGGCTGCAGTGCCTTCAGTGGCCAGAAAAGGGCACCAGAGTACTGGAAACTGAGTTACAGGGTTGTGTAACCCGATGGGGACCGAACTTTTGCCTTCTGTCCTCTTAACCCCTGAGCCATCTTTCCAGCCCCCGACTTTGCATGTTTTGACTCTTGTTTTATCACTGAGCCTGTAGCAAATACCAGGAAACATTTGCTTCGTGACTGTGTCTACTTTGATGTAGGACAAGGCAGGGAAGAAGCTAGATGTTTCTCAGTTTAGAAGTCAATGAGGCAGAAAGCCATCATGTCCTTGTCATGGAAGGAGAGAGTGTGCTTGGGTCATGGCGGAGCAAGGCAGGTGCTGGGAACCCAAGGGGCTGCAAGTATGAGAAGCAATACGTCACTGAGCAGGGGGACAAAACCGTCTCCCGGAGGTGGTGATGTCTTAGGGTTTCATTGCTGTGAAGAGACACACCGAGGCAACTCTTAGAAGGACAACATTTAATTGGGGCTGGCTTACAGGTTCTGGGGTTCAGTTCATTATCATCAAGGAGGGAACATGGCAGCATCCAGGCAGGCGTGGTGCTGGAGGGGCTGAGAGGTCTGCATCTTGTTCTGAAGGCAGACAGGAGAAGACTGGTATGGCAGGTAAGGGGAGGGTCTCCAAGCCCACCCCTAAAGTGACACACTTTCTCCAACAGGGCCATACCCACTCCAGCAAGGCCATACCCACTCCAAACAAATCCACACTTAATAGTGCCCCACACCCTGGGCCATGCATATTCAAATCACCACAGATGAAGGCCTGACCAGGAAAGGAGAGCCAGCTTGGGAGGGGAAGGGAGCTGGAGGACTAACGTGTCTAGCAGAGCATCTGCAGGTGCAAAACCCAAAGGTAAGGAAGCCCGTGAGCAAGAAGGAAGCAGATTCAAGGTCAGCCAGTCTGGCCGCGCCCAGCTACAGTCACTAAAGCCACAGTGCCCTTTGCCCTGTGACAAGCTCCAGTCCTGTATTAAATCCCATCTCCTGCTTGTTATTAAATGGCCTAAGAGCTGAGAGTGCTTCCCATATCTTAAAAAGAGACTGACAAATAAAAATACACAAATACATGGAGATGACATGAGATTCCAGTCTCGGCATCTATTGATAAGGTCTAACAGGCATGGAGCCCGGCCGGCTGGTTTGCCTGTGGCCTGGGACTCCGTACTCTCCGAGCTGAACTGTGCAGTTGTGGTCAAGGCTTCGTGGTCTGCAGAGTTCAAGCTTTGGTGTGGTGGTTTGATTAGGAATGACCCTCATAAACTCATGCGTCTGAATGCTTGACCCATGGGGTGGCACTATTAGGAGGTGTGGCCTTTTTTGAGTAGGTGTGGTCTTGTTGGATTGCGTCACTGTGGAGGCGGGGTTTTGAGGTCATATAGACAGTCTCCTGTTGCCTTCCGATCAAGACGTAGAACTCTCTGCTCCTCCTCCAGCACCATGTCTGCCTGCTGTGATGACAATGGACTGAACCTCTGAACTGTAAGCCAGCCCCACCCAATGAAATGTTTTCTCTACAAGAGTAGCCGTGGTCATGGCGTCTCATCACAGCGATGGAAACCCTAAGACATTTGGCTTTCTGTGGAGGGAGTTTCTCATCCCCCACGCATTGGCAAACAGCTCTCCGAGCACCGGTGGAACGCCGACGGCGGCGACTGCTCTCTCGCTGTGTTAGTGGGTCCTGTTTCCCGAGATGGCTGGTGTCTTGGCAGAGACAGGCCTACAATCCTGGCCTTGGAGACAGAGGCCCAGATAGGAATGACGGCTAATATCTGTGCCTTCACTGAAAGCTTGCAGGTGGGGTTGGGGGAGGAGGCTTATTGGTTAGAAAGTGCTTACTGTTCTGTCAGAGGATACAAGTTCCATTCCTGGCACCCACAGCAGTAGGCTCACAACCTCTTTGTTTTGTCTTTGGCCTCTGTTGGCATTTGTCCTCATATTCCTCAACACACACACACACACACACACACACACACACACACACACACACAGATAATAAATCTTAAAATGGAATGTATGTGAGTTGCGACCCCCCACCCTCAGGTCTAGCACTGAACCATGTCTGTGTCACATGCTTACAGACAAAATGGCTTTGGTCCTCTCCGTCTGGTGGCCGCATCTTCTAGTTAAACCTCTCTTCAGCAGACAGGCCTTTCCATGCTTAGCTGCCTGTACTGTGGGCAGGGAAGATGTCTGACTGACAGGATCTGAGCAAAGTCTTTGGGGCACACATCTCTACATCCAAGCCTTGTGCTCAGGAGCTGTTTTCTTAAGTAGCCATGAGAAAGGAAGACACAGAAGGACTCAGTGGGCGAGGAGCTTGCTGCCCAGCCCAGGGACCTGAGCATCCACATGCAAGCCGTGGTACATGCTGGCACGCACACATGCAGTAAGTCAGGCTTGATCCGAGTACTCGCATTTGCATTGACTTGATTGCAGCCCAAGGGCCGAGAACCGATAAAGGCAGTTCTTGCTCTCTCTCTCTCTCTCCCCTAAGATTTATTTATTTATGTATATGAGTACACTGTAGCTGTACAGATGGTTGTGAGCCACCATGTGGTGGCTAGGATTTGAACTCAGGACCTTCGGAAGAGCAGTCAGTGCTCTTAACCACTGAGCCATCTCTCCAGCCCAAGTCGGTACTTTCTTTAATGGCATCGAACCACAATGGTAATGTGTTGTCATTTTTATCACCAACATTTTTTAAACCGAAATGTCACAGACACCTCGTGTCACATTCGAGCGGCTGCACAGCGTCCGTGATATTAACTGCACTCATTATGTTGTAACTACAGCAGGGATTAGCTGTGGAGATGGTCACGCCGCTTAATGCACGGAATGGCTTCATATGTCACGACACCCGCAAATTGCATCCTTTAATATTTGATAAGTGTGCTGCGATGATTAAAAAAAATAAGTATTTCATTTCCTGTCTTTCAAAACATTAGTTTTGAGGAAGGCCTCATGGGAGTCATCAGATAGCAAAAAGGGCCCAGCCTGAGAGGATAAAGAACTTTGGTGGTCCAGTCACCTTGAAATCATGTGATTCTTTCTTTAAAAAAATTTTTTATTCTTAATGAGGTGTACATGTATTTGTCACACATATACACATATGTGTGTCTGTATACAGGAGCCCAAGTGCCTGTGGAGGCCAGAAGAGGGTGTCAGGTCCCCAGGGGCTGGAGTTATAGGCAGTCGTCATTTACTCTGTGTGGGTGCTGGAAACCTAATCCCCTGGAAGTCAGTGCTCTAACCACTGAGCCATCTCTCCAGTCCCCAGCATCTGCTTTTATACAAGAATGGAGAAGTGGTGACTTCCTAAGCTGGATGAGTGATAACCTCTCATCCTGATTTTCAGGCAAGAGGCTCTGGACATCGCCTCCTCCTTCCACAGAGCCATCGCACCACAGGGCATTTTAACCAGAGCTCCCTGATTATCGGTGCGAGGAGGGGCTGGCCTGAGGGACCCCAGGTGAGTCAGGAGAAAGGGAGGCATCATTTAATGTTTGCTGTTTCCATCCATCAGAGCCCGGCCATCAATTTTAGCACATATTTCAGAATGCACGTTATTGACAATGTGTTCGTGGAGAAAAATGGAGTTTGCTGGCAACGCGGTTCCATTTTCTGAAGATTAAATTGTTCATTGTACAGGCCGCCATCTGCCCTCCCTGGAAGGGAGTTTTCCTCGTTGGCAGAGGCATTTGAAAGCCAGACGACAGAGTAAAATCTCTTTCTTGTTATTGCTGCACTTAACTAAAGGCAAAATTTCCCACCCATTCATCCACCCATCCGTTCATTCACAGTGCATTCATTCATCCATCCACCCCATTCATCCATCCACTCCTCCATTCATCCATCCACCCATCCATTCATCCATCCATTCATTCATCCATCCACCCATCCATTCATCTATCCACCCATCCATTCATCCATCCACCCATCCATCCATCCATCCACCCATCCATCCATCCATCCACCCATCCATTCATCCATCCACCCATCCGTCCACCCACCCATCCATTCATCCATCCATTCATTCATCCATCCATCTACCCATCCATCCATCCACCCATCCATTCATCCATCCACCCATCCATTCATCCATCCACCCATCCATCCATCCATCCACCCATCCATCCATCCATCCACCCATCCATTCATCCATCCACCCATCCATTCATCCATCCACCCATCCATTCATCCATCCACCCATCCATCCATCCATCCACCCATCCGTTCATCCATCCACCCATCCATTCATCCATCCACCCATCCATCCATCCATCCACCCATCCGTTCATCCATCCACCCATCCATTCATTTGCCCATTTATTGAATGCATCATTCATTCAATGGCCAGGCACCAAGCATGACTCTGTGTCGTACTTACGAATAGAGCCATCTAGCGTTCAAAGAATAGGGCCCTGTGGAGGGACATCATTGTGTACTGTGGCTGGCATTGTCCCACAGCTTCCATTCACGCACCGGATCCTTGATGGACTACTGACATTTCTAACTGCACACTCAATCTGTGTGATAGTTTGGGTTCACTGGAAGACATGATTCTTCCCTTCTGGACGCTTGCAGTCAACAGGGTTACTAAATTATGCACATTAAAAGACAAGCTGGGTGTGGTGTCACACACCTTGGATCCCAGCGCTCAGGAGGCAGAGGCAGGAGGATTTCTGTGAGCTGAGACCAACCTGTTTACATAGTGAACTCCAAGACAACCAGGGTTATGTAGAGAGGCCCTGACTTGAAACAAAACAAAACAACAAAACGAACAAGATGAAAACATAAAAAGTGCCTTGAGAAACACAGCAAAAGGCAGAGCTTGCTTCGGAGTGGACTCCTCTTGGAAGACACGGGTAAAGAATGCAGATGAGGGAACACGGGCAGCGTCCTGTACCCACGACAGGCTGCTTCGTGCCGCACTCGCTAGCTGTGAACATGGGCGCTGGTCTCTAGGCTTTGTGGGTGAACCCCTGAGGTTCAGGGACCTTGAAGGACACAAGCCTCTTACCCACTCTGAGTTTGACCCCTGGGCCCCATCAAGTAGGCCTCCTCAGGGGGCCAGAGCCCAGAGGTTCATGTGTCCTGGAACTTGGTGCTGTTGTGGAGTCTTGGTCGGCCTGTTCCTCTTACAACCCTCCTAATCTATGAGCTCTGTGAAAGCTCTAAAGGGGGCTCCAGCCCCTCACCAGGCAGCCCCTCATCGGTACTTATATTAATAGCCTTGATCTTTTCCAACCTTGTTGCTGGGGCAGGTGAGTGACTCCACCCTCAGACAGGACTTAAAGATGTAGATTGTTAATAGAGTCCATCGCCCTTAGAAAGAATTTGGAGAGGTAGACTGTTAGTAAAGATAGGTTAAAGGGTTTTTGCTAGCGGCTTTGATGTACAAAATCTTGAACAGTTTAGAGTTCAGAAAGGCACGCTTTTGATTACTGAGCTAAGGTGTTTTTAAGGTCAAGGAACAAGAACAGTGGCCGCCAGACTGGTACTAGCTGAAGTGCCTCTTTCTTGCTAAAGCTGGGCTGGTGATCAAGGTGCTGATTAACTTCTTGTACCCATTCTTGCCATCAGCTTCCTGATATGACTTAATAAAAATTGCTAATGAGTAAGTATGCACCCTAAGGATTTAGAGTAGAGATGGCTGCTCAGTATATATATATATAGTATGCATATGTATATGTGTATGTGTATATGTATATATATGTATATATGTATGTATATGTACATACATGTATATATATATGTTTAGATTTGTGATTCTTTTAAGATTTTTTATAAGATTACTTTTTAAGATAAATAATAACATAATTGATCCCTTCTTTGTAACTACAAATTGCAACCTGACAGTAAGAGGAACTGGCTGAGAAAATTATCTCGCTTGCCTATATTTTGGTAATCTATAACAAGTTGCTTAGTTATGAATATATACGGGTTCATAGGGATAATGTGTGTGTGTGTTTTACCTGAACTATATAACGTCTATTCATGTGAGGCTATTGGGGAACATTTTTTTTCCTTTATGCATACTCATTGTAATCGTTCACTTAAAGAAAAATAAGAACGTAACCATATTGTGAATTCTGTACTGCTTGAGGAATTTTGTTGGGATATATAAGCTGTGGAAGAAAAGTAAAGATGTGGGAGCCTGCTAGTCGTCAGAATTTTGCCCCGCCCCTGCCCCCTGCCTCCCCCCCCCCCGCATGCTCTCTGCCCCCCCACTGTCCGCACCTAGGTCACGTGCCTTGCCTCGCCTTTCGAACTCCTTCTGAAGCCTCTCTCCTCCCTTCACCGTGTACAAGGGCCCTCCTATTTCACACAACCTTAGCTATTTACACTGTCAGGTGGGCACGTCATGGGCACGACATGGGCATGCTCCGAACTGCCAACTGATGTAGGAAGGCCCTGCCCTTTGTGCGTGGTGCCCCCGTTAGGCAGGAAGTCCAGAGTTGTGTAAGAAATCAAGCTGGTAAACAGCACTCCTTCGTTTCCTGTCTTTGTTCCTGCTTGAGTTCCTGCCTGCCTGCTCTCCATAATGGATTATAACCTGGAAACATATTCCAGATCGACCCTTTCCTCCCCAATGGCTTTTGGTCATGATCCTTCCTTCCTTCCTTCCTTCCTTCCTTCCTTCCTTCCTTCCTTCCTTCCTTTTCTCCCTTCCTTTCCTTCCTTCTTCCCTTTCTTTCTTTCTTTCTTTAAAGGTTCATTTATTGTTATATGTAAGTACCCTGTAGCTGTCTTCAAACACTCCAGAAGAGGGCATCAGATCTCACTATGGATGGTTGTGAGCCACCATGCTGTTTCTGGGAATTGAACTCAGGATCTCTGGAAGAGCAGTCAGTGCTCTTAACCACTGCGCCATCTCTCCAGCTCCCAGTTTTCTCCTTTCACTGTGTGAATTCCAGGGCTCGAACTCAGGTTCTTGGGCTTGGCAGCAAGCTCCTGTGTTCACTGAGCCCTCTAGCCAGCCCTTAACCAGGTATTTTAATTCTAGACAATTATGAATGGAGGACAAGAAAATCACACTCCATCCTAAAGAAGAGCCCCGTCACCGAGGCCTCTCCACAAGGCTGAGGCTGCTCATCTTCTAGAACATTCCTCACAAATCAACTCAACACCACAGGATGTTGTTTTGGACTTTTGTTTGACTTTTTTTTTCCATTTCTGATCTGTCATGCAAATTATGTTTTTCTGGCTGGGAGTATAAGATCTACGCAGGAGGTGTGAAAGGAAAGGAGGGAGGAGGGCATTGTGTGGAGGGAGCAAACTCTGAGTCAGAGCTTGGTACTTTTTGGTTTCCCTTTTGCTGTACCTGGCCTGAATATGTACCCAAAACTGTGCTAGAGACATTGACACGTCCCACCGTGTGTCTAGGGAATGGTGCCACCCACAGTGGGCTTCATCTTTCTACATCATTTAACAATCAAGACAATCACCACGCAGACATGCCCACAGGCTGGTATGATCTTGGAAATCTCAATCAGTAAAATTAAAAAATAATTATTTTTAAAACAGTAAAATTAGGAAAAGCAGATCCCTGTAAAACCCTTAAGGATAGTAAACCTTTTACCGTGGACTTTGTCAAAGTTCATGAAAAGTTGGGAACTATATGCAGGCAAGAAGAAGGAACCCCTGTGGTTTTTAAAGCTCTTTGTCACCAAGACAACAACTCATGCCTTCCATGTATTCTTTCCTTTAAGGCGGGAGGGCTGAACTTCTGACAGAGGAACTGGGACACGGAAGAAGGGGCACTAAGGGAACAGATGAAGTAAGTCAAATATGCCCACTATCGCTGTATCTCGGTTCAGTTTAGCCAGTCCAAAGAGAGAAAGGCAGAGCCACAGCCTCCCAATGTCACGGGTAAGCAAAATCAGAAGTACGAGGCGTCCATTCACTGGTGGAACAGTTTGACTAAAAAACACTTGAGAAGCCGGGCGGTGGTGGCGCACACCTGTAATCCCAGCACTCTGGGAGGCAGAGGCAGGCGGATTTCTGAGTTCGAGGCCAGCCTGGTCTACAGAGTGAGTTCCAGGACAGCCGGGGCTATACAGAGAAACCCTGTCTCCAAAAAACCAAAATCCAAAAAAACCAAAAAAAAAACAAAAAAAAAAAAAACAAAAAAACCCCCCCAAAACCCACAAACCACTTGAGAACCTCTTTGCTATAGTTTTCTTTATGCTGTGGTGATAAAATGCCGTGATCAGAAGCAACATAGGGAAAGAAAGGTTTATTTAGGTCAGAATCAACCCACACTGAAGAGCACAGAGAAGGTGTGAGTTGTTGTTGCCTTGGCAACAGAGAGCTTCAAAAACCACAGGACTTCCTGCCTGCATATAGTTTCCAACTTTTCGTGATCTTTGACACATCCACTTGCTTCCGTTTATCTCTCTTGTACAGCTCAATACTCCCTGTCTAGGGGATGGCGTCACCCACAATGGACAAGATCTTTCTACTTCATTTAACGAACAAGACAATCACCACGCAAACACGCCCATAGGCTGCTATGATCTAGGAAATCTCCAATCGGGTTCTCCCAAGTTTTCCTGGGTTGTGGCAAGTTGACATTTAAAATTACCCATCATTCCTCCTAGTGCTTCCTGGAGGAATGATGGGTAATTTGAAATGTCAACTTGAAGGTCTTGGTAACTAATTTACACATGTGGTTTCTGTTCTTGTCAACAAAGAGAACACAGACCACGTAATAAAAAGTAGACTAGTGTGGGGCTGTTAGGAGCACTGGCTGCTCTTCCAGAGGACCCTGGTTCAAGTCCTAGCACCTACGTGGCAGCTCACAACTGTCTGTAATTCCAGTTCCAGGGGATCTGACACCCTCACAAGACATACATGCAGGCAAAACATCAATGCACATTTTTTTTTTTTAAGTAGACCAGAGTTGCTGAGGGGAGGCAAAGGCTGTTTTGGAGGTTTTAAACTAAGGGATAATTATTTATGGGCACACAAATGATCAGTACTCAGTGCAGGGAGGTGGGAAACAGGTTCCACAAGGAAATAGTCTTTCTAATTGAAGAAATTAGAAAGCAATTAGGAAGCAAACCACTAAACGGATAGAGAATCACAGTATTGTAACTCTGAAGGGTGGTGCATGCAGGGTTCCATCTCCATGGAAGGAACAATCAGGTAAAAGGGTGAGGGCTTAACCTGGGTGTGGTCGCTCATGCTTGTGACTCTCGTGCCCAGCAGCTGGAAGCTGGAGGATTCCAGTTCTGAGCCAGCCTGTGCTACATTGTAAAATTCTGTCTGAACACAGAACACAAAACAAACAAAAAACCTAAAACAAAACAAGATGTAGACTTGTTTAGGGAGTCTTTTTGTGGTGGCTTGACACAAACTACAGTCATCTGAGAGGACAGAGACTCAGTTAAGGAAATGCCTCCTTAAGATCTGAAGGGGGAGGGGGGAGATGGCTCAGTGCTTAAGAGCACTGACTGCTCTTCCGAAGGTCCTGAGTTCAAATCTCAGCAACCACATGGTGGCTCACAATCATCTGTAATGAGATACGATGCCTTCTTCTAGTGTGTCTGAAGATAGCTATAGTGTATTCATGTAAATAAAATAAATCTTAAAAACCAAAAGAATTGCTGGTCGGTGGTGGTGCACGCCTTTAATCCCAGCACTTGGGAGGCAGAGGCAGGTGGATTTCTGAGTCGGAGGCCATCCTGGTCTACAGAGTGAGTTCCAGGACAGCCAGCCAGGGATACACAGAGAAACCCTGTCTTGAAAAAACAAAACAAAACAAACAAACAAAACAAAATAAAACAAAAAAACAAAACAAAAAAATTTATTTAAAAAAAAAAAAGATCTGGACAGAGGGAAGCCTCTAGGGCATTTTATGAATTCGTGATTGAGGTGGGGTGGAGGGGGGGACGGCCCATCCCATCGTGGGCGGTGCCGTCCCTGGGCTGGTGGTCCTTGGTTCTGTAAGAAAACCAACTAAGCCAGTAAGCCGCACTCCTTCATGCCTCTATGTCAGCTCTGGCCTCTAGGCTCCCTCCCCTTGGGTTCCTACCTTGGCTTCCCTCAGTGGACCGTGACCCAGGATATGTAAACCAAATGGACCCTTTCCTCCCCGAGTTGCTTTTGGTCATGGTGGTTCATCACGGCAATAGTGACCCCAGCTGAACCAGGGTGTGTGGTCACCCTACCTTTGCTTCTCTACTGTGTGTCTTTCTAACTGGTCAGTGGCCACCGGGGTCTGTGGCGGTGCCTAGGGCACAGTGGGTATCTCGCAACACTTGTTGGATGAGCTGGTGCTGGCTATAGGTGGTCACACATGCTATTTGCTCCCCTCACTTCGCCAAGGGCTTTCATTCCTTTCGTTTTCTGTTTGTGGGTGTTCTGCCTGCATACTGTGTGCGCGCCACATGTAGTACCCACAGAGGCCAGAAGAGGGCATTGGATTCCGTGGAACTAGTTACAGCTGGCTGTGAGTCACCATGTGGGTGCTTGAGACTGCTGAACTTGTGCCCTCTGCAAGAGCAGCAAGTGCTCTTAACTGCTCTCCAGGCCTGTCTGACTGACTGTCCGTCTGTCTGTAACCAGTAAGGTCCTTCCTTGGGAAAAACAGGAGGAGAACATCTTGCCACTTGCCTGAAGTATCCATCTTAGATGTGTGTGTGTGCACGCGTGTGTGTGTGTGTGTGTGTGTATGTGTGCACATGTGTGTGTATGTGTGTGCACGTGTGTGTGTATATGTGTGTGTGCACGTGTGTGTGTGTGTGTGTATATATATACACACACACTGTAGTTGTACAGATGGTTGTGAGCCATCATATGGTTACTGGGATTTGAACTCAGGACCTTTGGAAGAACAGTCAGTGCTCTTAACCGCTGAGTCATCTCTCCAGCCCAATATATAACTTTAAAACTTTTTTTTTTTTTTTTTTTGGTTTTTCGAGGCAGGGTTTCTCTGTGTAGCTCTGGCTGTCCTGGAACTCACTTTGTAGACCAGGCTGGTCTCGAACTCAGAAATCCTCCTGCTGAGGTCTCCCAAGTGCTGGGATTACAGGCATGCGCCACCACTGCCCGGCACTTTAAAACTTTTTTATATTTAAAAAACATATAACTTTAAAAGAAAGGAAAAAGAGCTGTTGGTCACACTCGAGAGGCATCAAGTGACAGGAGAACCTCCCACCAAGGGCGGGTGTGAGTTTAGAGAAATCTTGGGGTGTGGCCTCAGCAAAGCGGGGGAGGGGGGACTGGCATCTGAGTTTCCCTCAGGCAGTGTTTATGGGACAACTCCGATCTATACAGTGTCCCCTGGCACTGGGACACCAGCTCTGAGTCTCCAGTGGATACTTTGTGTAACAGTGTGGCATTTACAAGGTCCTTCACAAACTTCTGGTGTAGTTTCACTCCCCTCCAGATGTCCTCTTATATGTGTGCACATGTGCCAGAGTGTATGTGTGCACACATGTGTGCAGTGCCCATGGAGGCCAGAAGATGGCGTTAGATCCCTAGGAACTGGAGTTATGGATGGCTGTGAGCTCCCTGACGTGGATGCAGGGAACTGAACCTTGGTTCTCGACAAGGGTGAGTACTGTTAACCGCTGAACCATCCGTCCAGCTCCATCTACATATATCTCAGACGGTGGTAGATACGCATGCATTTGAACACATAGTACACATAGAACACATAGTTGGTGGCACTGTTCGGGGCATGGAGGAATTACATCACTGGGGGCGGGCCTCGTCCCACTTCCGGTCTCTGCTTTCTGCATGTGTTTGAAGATGTCATCTCTCAGCCTCCTGCCACAATGCCTGCTGCCTGGTGCCATGCCTCCCGACCGTAATGGTCTCTTTAGTTTAAACTTCTACGTTGCTTTTCTTTTCCATGGTGTTTTATCACAGCAACGGAAAAGTAACTAATGCCTCTTAAAACAGCCCAAAGAACAAACGCAGGGCTTTACAGAGCATACAAAGGGAGACCAAGGCTTGAGTGGCACGAGTAGCCAGCAGAGGCAGTAGAACTGAGGTGCCTGTGTGTCCTGCAACCACAACCACACAGGACCCAGCACCTTCTGAGGAAGCTTCCCGGCACAGTTGCTTACATCTGATTGGTCATCACAACTCACGTGGTCAAACCTAGCCTCAGAAGACTTTTGTGAGAAGCTGGAGGACACAGATCATAAAGGTTGGGCTTTTGTGAAGTCTTTATCTCCACTGGCAGAGGAACGGGAGCCAGTGTGGGGTTGTGCCTGTCCCTAGAGCCATAGCTCAGGGGACTTCCCTATACTGCGCAGTTCACGTGTGTGGCATGCTGGGACTTTCACTGTAGTGGTCGGAAGGTATCCAGTTTGTTCCTCCGGTCTCACTGGTCCTGTTGGCTTTCCTCACTCAGCGCACGAGCACATAGCGCTGGCTACTGAGGGTCTCTGGATCCCACTCCTGGAGACTGGTGACTCACGCTCCAGCTTTGGTGTTCAGATGTGGCACCAGTCCCCTAGGGGTCTGGGACTCTGAGTGCCAGGCTTTGCCAGACAGGTCACTTTGGCTAATTTCCATCATTAGTGACTCGGAGTGCTCAGAATTAGGCGTAACAAGGGGACCTCTGCATCTCTGAGGAATGAGGTAGGGAGTCTGAGAAACCAGTTCCCACCAGTTCGTGTCTCACTATGACATTCTGATTTTGTGACATTTCACAATAAACCAGCACTTGCCACCCACGTGGGAATGGAGCACGGCTCCAGTTAAGCCTTATTTTATTTTTATTGACTGTAAGGAAGAAACAGGATTTGGGGTACATCGGGCCTTCTTGATCATCTCCCTGTCCACCGCAGGTTCTCTAACCCTCCCCCGCTTTAAAAAATGTTCTATTTACTGTAACCGTTGTTTAAAACATAAATAAGGGAAAGGAAGAGCCCAGAAGACAAGTAACGAAAATAAATTCGTCTTATTTATGTGTTTATGCACACATTTGACAATTTGACAATTATTCCACGCAGCAGGGTTGGTGGCGGCTACATTCCAGAAAGTTCCTTACTTTTTAAGTTTCTCTCCCACCCCTCCTCCTCCTGATTTTTGTCACATCCCACACCAGCACATTAGTATTCCAGGACGGGAGGCCCAGTGTGCACGTGTACAGAGCAGGACCACCCTCCGCCCTGCCCTTCCTGTCACCTCAGTTCAAGCTTCAGGTTACTGAGACTTGTCAGTCTCTCGGCTCAGACTGGGGTCTCCTGGCAGACAAGTTCCCTACAGGCAATTCATTCTGCTCCGAAGGAGCAAGGGGGCGGTGATTAAAAAGAGAAAGAGGGCCCGCGAGATGGCTCAGCAAGTAAAGGTGCTTGCCAACAAACCCGAGGACACGTGTTCGATCCCTGGTGGGAGAAGATTCCTGAGAAGAGGAAAACCAAACCACACAAGCTGTCTCCTGAGCCTGCACTCCCACACATGGATATGTAATCAATAAATAAAGGAAGAAGGAGGTAGGTCCCCTGCCCTCCACTTTTTAAAAAGGAGCAAAGACCTGGACTGGAGGCAGTGTGTGTGTGTGTGTGTGTGTGCATGCGCGCACAAAATGAAAGGTTTAGTTTGAAGACGACCCAGCTTTGGGCCACTGAACATAAGTTAAGATCACGGTCAGAAAATTCTGGCTGTCAGAGCAGACCACCCTGGAAAGTCTGTGATTGACTACCTAAGGTTACAGGGCTTCTGGAAGCTTCTTTGTTTCTTACAAGCTTTTCCTGCTGGGATGTCCGCAGAGGAAAGATTTGGTGGGCTTGGCTCCTGCTACTCGGTCATGCAGAGACAGGACAACACGGCCTGTCCTTGGAACCCTGACAGTGACCTCCCGTGTCCCTCCCACATCAGTGCTCTCCTAGGCCGCATCCTGTTCCTTCCCAGGAGGACTCTGCAGCACTGGGTACACCCTTCTCTAACTGCCCCTTCTTTCCACGCTCTGTTTCTCCAAGCGCAAAGTACAGGGAGAAAGGTGGCTTTGTCCCTGGTACCACAGAGCTTTCCAAAAGGGTCAAGAGGGCGTGGGGTGGGGGTGGGGGCTCCTGCCCTGGGAATGCAGGGCCTGGAGATAATTTCTGTTTCTTAAGAGTTTGCAGAACATGCTAAGCTGTGTAAGAAATCACCCCAAGTTTAAACAGACCTCCTCCCAAGTCGGAAGGCTTGGGAACGCCGGATGCTAAGTACCTCAGAGCAGCTCTGGGGAGAAGATGAGAGACCCTGACTGAGTTCAGCGAGGTCGAGTCACTGAAGCGAAGCCACACAGCTGAGGGAATGAGAAGATGGTGACCGCAGGCTCGAGTCGCTGTTCCTTTCCTTCTGTCCCGGAGAGGACACGAAAGACCAGAAAGCTTCCGGTTTCTCCAGAACTTAAAGTCAGAAAAGACGCCTGCTGAGCGTCCCTCCTGCCCAGCCCGCTCATATCTGAGTCCTTTTAAAGTGTGCTGATTATATATTAATATGGCACTTCCCGTGTTTGCCTAAATATTTAAAAGATCTCTCTGTAATCATGGCAGAAGCATTCAGCTCCCCTATCAGTCTCCACCCCAACCCCGCCATTTTTAAAATCTTATGATATTTCCAACAATTGGTCCTATTGGTTTCAGGGAGATAACAGATGACCCCCTTGGACACAGAAACAAAATAACAAATAAATGAAATACTTGTGTAGCTGTTCCCAGTGGATTAAGGTTCAGAATCTGGGCTTGGTGTAAAGCTGTTTTTGTTTGTTTGTTTGAAATGTGTTCTCTTCTTTGAGGCATTAACATTTTTCTGGTTCATCCCAGGGCGTGTCGGTGGAGAGCACAGTACTTCTGTCCATGACCGGAAGTCTTAGCTTGCTCCAGATGAGCTATTTCTGCATTTGTTTTTAAACTTCCAGGCCATTTTCCTAACAGTCACACGCACACCCAGCCTGTGCCCACAAACACGCATCTCGCCACCATCACCCGGCTTCTGACACAGAAGCCATGAGGGGTGTCTCTCTGACAATGCCAACGAGGCAGATTCCTAACGATCGCTGAGCAACCTCTGACGGAGGCTTAAATGCCGACACCATCCATAAACAACTCTATACCGCCCAATTAGAGAGACAGAGACGTAGCGGCCTGTCACAGAGATTTGCATGGCGCAGAGTCTGAGATCAGAGAGCGGTGAGGGATGGCTCAGAGTGACGGGGGCTTGCAGACGAATGACTGTCATTACGATATTACAGGGACTCACACCTTCCCAATTACTGGCAGGGTTCATTAATTACCACCATATTCCCTAATAGAATCTGCGCGAGGGCTTATCAGCGTCTCCCCTCTGTCTCCCAGAGCCCCCACTCAGCAGCCGATCACCTATGAAATATTAGACAGTGCTGTCCCAAGTGCCCTATTTAAAGGAGAGAGAAAAACGGATCCGAAAAGGGGAGGGGGCGTGCAGGAAGGGAGAAACTCAACACTGGAGGCGGGAGGGTTTTTTTTCCCCTCCATTACTGGAACTGCTTTGAAAGGAGGTAAGTGCCAGTCACGGGCCAGGGATGGACCCCTTACACACCTCCCCCCAAGCATCCCTGAGAAAAATCTTCCCAGGACTTATGATCACATACAAAATAAAATCTAGGCTCCTGCCACACCTCCAGCCTCAAAGGTTTTCCTTCCTTACCTACAAAACCTACCCACAGAGTCCTTTCTTCTCAGCAAAAAGCATCACACTCATGCCTCCCACGGGGCCTTCGTAATTTTGTTTTTGGTTTTTTTTTGAACATGGTTTAAGTGAGATAAACTCACCTTGCCAATGAATTTTATTATTTTGGTACAGTCCTCCAACAAAACAACTGGGTGTTGGAAAGGAGAGGTGGGGGAGGGAGAGAGAAGAGGGCGGTTTTTTGAAGATGGCTCAGCAGATCAAACCTTTGTGGAGAAAACCAGAGCGTCAGGGTTCAGATGCACCTAAACAGCACCCACGCTGGCTGGGCAGCCTGTGTGGCAGCGGGGTGAGGAGGTGGAGGCCCAGGATCCGCACAGGGCAAGGACGTTGGGCCAGCCGTGCTGATGCGTGAGCTCTGAATACAGTGAAGGATCCTACCTCAGTACGGAAGTCATGTAGGGTGATGACACCAGGCAGCAACCTCTAACCTCCACACGCATGTGCACCCATGTGTCAGTGTGCACACACACAATCTTAAAAATGAGAGACACACATACACACACAAACTTAAAAATGAGAGGGGGGGATGCAGGAGAGGTAGGGGTGGGGTAGGGTAGGGGTATCTAGACGTTGACCCGGACAGCTTCTCGAAGACTCTCAGACTCCTCACAATTCAGATGTCCAGCCAACTCCCAGAGTGTCAGTCCCCCATCATGTGACCTACACCAGCCTGCTCACCTTCCCAGTTCCCACCACGGTCTCCATCTCCAGTGAGGGCTGTTGTCTCTGCTGTGGCGGCTACTTGAGCCTAGTGGGCCCCAACCCTGGCTCCTTATCTTAATCACTGGGAGCAGCAGCAAAAACAAACAAACACCCATGCTCAGGCTAGACAGAGAGAGTCCAATTGCAGACAGTCTGGGTTGGAACTTAGGGCTCATTCGTGCATGTAATCACATGTTATTATTCTGTTGTCCCAGCAGCAATGCTGGGGAGAGATCCCAGGCCCTTGAGCGTGCCTGGCCTCTGTCGCTCACGATCACCCTACATCACCAGCTTCTCTTTTTCTGTTCTTTTCTTTTTTCTTTTCCGTTCTTTTTGTTTGTTTGTTTGTTTGTTTGTTTGAAAAAGGCTGTTACTATGTAGATCAGGCTAGCCTTGAATTCTTGGGATAGCCTTGGCTTACTTGCTATCTTCCTGCCTCAGCCTCCTAAGAGCTGGGATTATAAACATGCACTGCCAAGCCTGACTGTATTGCTTCTGTGTGTGTGTGTGGTGTGAGTGTGTATGTGTGGTATGTGTGTGTATAATGTGTGTTCAGGTGTATGTGCATATGGAGGCCAGAGGTCGACATCCAGGCTCTTTCTCACTTGCTTCCCAATCTTCCTTTTTTTCTTTTTTTTTAAAGAAAGGGTCTTACTCTGAAGTCCTGGAACTCACTCCATAAACCAGGCAGGCCTGGAACTCACAAAGTTTCATCTGCCACTGCCTCCCGAGAGCTGGGATGAAAGGCCGGTGCCACCATGCCTGGGTCTGACCTTATTTATTTCTAATTAATTATTCATCTCGTTTTGATTCCCTGACTAGGTTGGACCAGCTGGTTGGCAAGCCTGGGGTTGGGGGTGGGGTACAGGTCTCTGTTTCTTCAGCACTGGGATGACAGGCAGGTCCTTACCGAGCCGCTTTCTCAATCCTTACGTTCTAAAAGCTCCCCAGTGACCTTTACAGATCCAGGTTTGAGACTTCCTCCAGCCGCCACGTGCTTCGTCCCTCCAGAATGCTGGCCCTCTGAGGGCTGTAACGGGTTTGTCCCTCTCATTGCTGAGGCTGGGAACGTAGGACGGTGTCGTCACCATGAATGAATGCTTGAGTGAATGAATGAATGAACAAAAGAAGGAAGAAAGCGCACTGTCGTGAGGAACAGGTGGCAAATTCAAGAAGCCCCGGCATTTCAGGAAGACTTGGTTCCCATCAAGAGGACGGGCACGTGAGTCTCCCAGGCTGCCCTGCCCCCACTCAGCTGCCTTGGCAATTATGCCCAATGATCTCCCAGCACGGGGAGTCCGCCACCATCAACTCTCTTCTCCGTTTAAATTAAATATACTGAAAAGAGCAGAGACTTCAATCCCTCATCTGTTCACAGATGAAGAAACATTTCCAAATCGTCAGCGATCACATTTTTTTTTTTAAATTCTAAGGACGACCAACTGTTCCCAGAGATTGCGATTACATTTCTTCCCTATTATTTCATGTAATGGCATCCCTTAAATTTTAAATTAGCTTTGAAGAATAAAAATAATTGAATTCCTGCTGTTTTGTGTACATAGAGGGTGACAGGAGCTAATGTGGTAATTTAAGCTGTAAATGAGTCTTCACTTTGTGTTCATTAATTACAGCTAATTACTGAATTACAAACCTTCTTGGTTAGGCTCTGTTATGTATTCCTGTAGCATGTTGAATCTCCAGCTGGTAGAGAACTGTTTTATAGACTTACAAGCTGACACACTAAGCCACCACTGAAACAATTCAGTTTGAAAACAAGGGGGTGGGAACGGAGAGCCTCGCATGCTTCCCGGAATTAAAAGAACAGACACGGCGCTCGAGACTCTCATCTTGGGGAATAGATGATCTTGCACACATAATTAGAACAATTTATGCTACAGGAAAAAAAAAAAAAAAGAAGAAGCAACGAATGCTAGGCTGTTCTCCACGCTGGGTGCAATCTATCCTGTAGCGTGAAATTTATGAGTGTCCCTGCCCTTATCTTCCTGTTCCTTAGAAACGGAACGTCTAATTATTTATTAAGGGGCCCTGCTTTTAATAACGAGAAGGCAGCAAGGATGCGGAAAATCTTGCCCTGTGTTCATGATCACAAATGGCCGCAGAGAAAAACTCCAGGGTGAGGGGTCAAGGGCTGAGCTTGGCTGATTCTCTCTCTCAGGTTAAAAAACAATAATATTTTTCTCCTTGTTGTATCTATAAGCAAGGCAATCGGGATTAGAAAACACGAGTGCTTTTTTTCCCCCCTGACTCTCGATGAAAGACCCTGGGAATGTATATCTTACAAGGAGACTCCCTAAAAGAGACAGAGAATGCTGAAAATGCTGTGTGGTCTCTGCCTGGCTAACTACAATAAAATTGAACGCCTTCAATCTCAAATTTCGATTACTCCATAACCAACATGACCATGCTCCTGTAAGACATCACAGATGGATACTTGATTTTGAAATTAGTTATTAAAACTGGATTACAGTGCTGGGGATGATGACCTCTAATCCCAGCACCTGGGAGGTGGAGGTGGAGGCGGAGGCGGAGGCGGAGGCGGAGGCGGAGGCGGAGGCGGAGGCAGAGGCAGAAGCGGATCCTTGTGAGTTCCAGCCCAGCCTGGTCTACAAAGTGAGTTCCCGGACAGCCAGGGCTACACAGTGAGAACCTATCTCAACAGAAACAAAATTTCGGAAGTAGTGGTGGGCCATGTGTATATGAAACATGAATGCGTTTTGCGTTTCGAACGAGCTGGAATCTAACAGACCCTGTCATACATATGCAAATATATCAAAATCCAAATCACTTTTGTTCCAGTATTTTCAAGCACTCAGCTGGTAGAACAGTCAGGGCTGGAAGAGGGTCTAGGCGAAGCGAATAGGGACAAAACGCTAGGTACTTTTAAGTATTAAAAGAAATTGGACTCACAGGATAGTGGTGGCACACACCTTTAATCCCTGCAATTGGGAGGCAGAGGCAGGTGAATCTCTGCGTTCAAGATCAGCCTCGTCTACAGTGCAAGTTCCAGGACGGCCAGAGCTACAAAGCGAAACCTTTAAAAAAAAAAAAAAAAAAAAAAGCCAAACCAAACCACCACCACCACCAAACAAACAAACAAAGGAAAAAAGAGAAGATTGGACTCAGTGGATATGCATATATATATATACATATATACATGCACACATACATACATGTGGACTTGAAGCTGGTAGGGAGAGAGGGAGACCAGAGGAATGTGGAGGTTTGGAGGCGGTAGGTAGTGGGGGTGGTTTATTATGATTAAGACGCATGTCTACATCTGTGAAATTTTCAAAGATGTAAAGAAAAGAAAGTGAATTTTAGACTTTTTTTTTTTAAAAGAACAATATACTGACTGGGATCGAAAACGATGGTCCAGAAGCCAAGTGTGCTTGCGGAGCAACCCTGAGGGCTGCAGTTAGGGCCCACAGCCCTGCGACAAGCAGGACATCCGGGCACTCCTTCACTCCAGCTCACAGGGAGGCAGAGACAAGAGGGCCGGTGAGGCTTTCTGGATTCCAAACTAGCTGTGAGAAACGGAGTCCGGGATTCAGGGAGAGTCCCTGTCTCAAACACACTACTGCAGGGGGTGAGGCGGACAGACACCCGTA
Source organism: Apodemus sylvaticus (assembly GCF_947179515.1). Lineage (NCBI taxonomy): Eukaryota > Metazoa > Chordata > Mammalia > Rodentia > Muridae > Apodemus > Apodemus sylvaticus. The sequence goes on along the minus strand of NC_067476.1, from coordinate 155,632,844 downwards.
CCCTCTTCCGGCCCCCATGAGCGCGCACAGGTGTATGTGTATCTGTAAACATCCGTGCCGCGCACATACCCACACCCACACAAACAAATCAATCGTTAAAACAAAAGATGAACCTGTAGATAAATATTATTCCCTCTAATTACAAACCAGACTTTCCCTTGGGAAACCATCTGTTGTCTCCTCAGCGCCGAGACTTTCATGGGCCTCACCTTACTTCCCGGCTGCCCAGGAGGCTGGTCCAGGGAGGTGACCCGACTCAGCCCAGAAAAAGCTGTCCCCTGCACCCCCTCCCGAAATCCTTCCCACTGGGGTGGTCCGCCTGGGACTGCTGGGGCGGGCTGGGTCGCCATGTAAGTTAGGCTCGCATAGAGGAAAGGTGGCCCAAGGAGTCAAGTTTCTGACATATTTCAACCCTGGCTCCACCTTTGTTGGTTCTGTTGCCCCGTTGACCTCCACAGGGGCTAAGAGAGCCTCTCCCTGCTTTACTTTGCTGAGAGAGGAGCTTATCCCATGAAATCCATGTCTGGGATTATTACCTAGGTGATTATCAGTAACAGGTGGACGCACTAAGCCGGGCACGGAGAGGACCCGCCTTGCACGGCCAGAGGAGGGTAGGATAGCTCACTCCAGCGTGGGAAGCTGGGTAAAGCGAAGGCTTCAGTGGGAAGAAGGGCAAGAAGATGGCGTTCTAAGGAGCCTGGGACACTCTGATCGAGTTGGACTGCCAGCAAGCCCCAGGGATCCGCCTGCCTCTGCCTCCCCGGCCCTGGCTTTATATTCTTGTGCCAAGATGTCGTGCTTTTAAAATAAAAATTTCGAAACTTTATGAAAGGATTTTAAATGTATGCAAAGTAATTTTTAAAATTATTTATTTGGTCTCTGTGCGTATCTCTGCGACTCGGCACGGACATAGGTATAACGCCTGTGTGCAGGAGCCTGGGGAGGCGAGAAGGCGGCGTTGGATGCCCTGGAACTAGAGTTTCAGATGGTGGTCAGCACCATAAGGGTGCTAGGATCCGAACCCCAGGTCTTCTGCAAGAGCGATAACCACTGAGCTATCTTTCCAGCCCCATGAGCCTCTTTTAATATTTTAGTGGGCTTTAGGGGTTTTGAATTCCGGTTGTCTTTTTTTTTTTTTTTTTTTTTTGAGACAAGGTCTCACTCTGTACCTCTGGCGGGCCTAGCACTTGTAATGTAGTCAAGGCTGGCTTTGAACTCACAGAGCTCTGTGCCTAGCCCTATCCTGGCGTTAAAAGACTACGTCATATTTGTACGACCCAGCCATCTTTGCTGCCATTGGAGCCTTGCTGGAGCCTTGCACCAGGCCCCACCTACGGCGGCTGTGCATGGACGGTTGGCTAACTTGAACTGCATTGAATTAATTTCTTTTTTTCTATAAATGTTTCAGGAGCTGTGTGGTCTCCAAACCAACAGGCAGCTCCCTCCCTTAAGGAAGGGGCTGGCTCCCTCCTCCTGAAGGCTCCCTGTCTTTTTATGGGTTGGGAATATTGTGTATCTCAGAGTTTTCTTTTTTGGGGGGAAGGAAATGGCTATTTGCTTTCTTTTACATTCGTGGACATTCAGAAACACTATGTGCAAAATGAAACACACACACATATTTTCTTTTTTCTTTTCTTTCTCTTCATGCTGGGGATTTTTGGACAGACCACGGAGAGTCCGCATGCCAGACACTCCAAGCGCGTTCCCTCCGAGTGGGAGGGCCACTGTCTTTGTGGCTTCCCAGCCCCCCTTGGCCTGTGCTTGTTTCTGGGTGCCTCTTGAGTTTGGCAGCCTGCTACTGAGCCTGGTGACTACTGTTCGCAGAACCCATAGGAAGGGCTCCGTAAGGGCGACTCAGGCGTTCCTGTCCAAACATGGCCTTCACCTCCATCGGCTTGATGGGGTCTGGAACCAACCAGAGACAGGTCTCTGGGCAGCTGTTTGGCGCACTTCTAGGAAGGGGTAACTAAACAGGAGAGCCCTCTCCTAGAGCCGTGCCTTCTGAATGACCCAGGCAGGCGTGAGAGGCGCCATTACTGCCGGGCGGTGGTGGCGCACGCCTGTAATCCCAGCACTCTGGGAGGCAGAGGCAGGTGGATTTCTGAGTTAGAGGCCAGCCTGGTCTACAGAGTGAGTTCCAGGACAGCCAGGGCTACACAGAGAAACCCTGTCTTGGACCCCCCCCCCCCCAAAAAAAAAAGAGGTTATTGTTCTTTCCTACCTACCTTCCTGTTGTGGATAGCCCTGGGCTTGTATTTCAATGCTAATTCCACTCCTCTGAGGGGCTGCAGATAAGGAGTTGCCTTGTGAACCTTCTTTCCACTTTAACTTTTCAAATAAAGGCTTGAGCCAATGATTGGGCAGGAGGAAGGGGAGGAGCTGAGAGAGTTTGGAGGAGGAGCCACGGGGATGGACAGGAAGGAGAGGAGAGCTGGGGGGGGGGGGGGATCGATGGAGAGGCTGCAAAGAGACGATCATGGCCGGAGAAACCACAAGTTCTCTGGGATAATATTGATGGGAATAGAGTAGTGTAGTGGGAGATCTGCCCAATCTAGGCTTGTAGCTTGTTTTGTTAACTGATTGAGCTGAGATTTCTTTTACCGGGGAATTGGGTTGGAAACAAAATAGCAACACCATCCCTTCAAGCTAGTGAGTGTGTCTGTCCCCGTTGCTGCCACTACCACGCTCTAGTGACACCAGAACCTAAATTCTCAGCCTTTAAATGTGGACTGAAGATCAGGGACCCGGCTGGAATCTCCCAGGCCCTCAGCACCGGATTGAGAGGGCAGAGGAGAGGGCTGAGGCTTCCAGACTCAGGGACTGAAGAGTTACTGGGTCCTCGTCACAGATCGCCATAAAAGCCCATCTGAAAATCTCCCTCATAACACACATTCTGTTCCTCTGGAAAAACCTAACTGGCACATACACGTGCGTGTGTTTGATGCGCATACAAGCACGGTCGTAACAGGCGTTTCCTGGGCATCATTTAGGGACCAGGAAGTGTTGTTGTTGTTGTTTTTTTTTCCATCCTAAGAATTAAACCCATGGATACCCAGCCCCTATTGTGTGTGTCAGTCTAGTAGGTCTCTTGATTGGCTGTGTACAGCCCGTTTCCTTCAGGACTCTTAACTAACCATTAGAAGAGATTTTAGGTCTTCATTCCCCTGCAGGCTCCTGGTTAGGAAGAGACAAGGAAGGGGCTCTGGGATGGTCTTGGGGACAGACGTCAACAACTCTCCACCTTTATCCACCTCTCTCTTTTGCCAGCGTGGCTCTGTGGCCAGCTAGGCACTTCACAGCGTCTCGTAGAGAGGGAGGATAACAAGTCAGCAACAATGGAACAAACAAAAACTAGCACCATGGGCTCAGGGATTTGAACATTTGAACCCTTGGTGCCCAATGGGTGAGGCTGTCTGTGAAGATTTAGGGGGCGTGGCCTCGCTGGAGGATTTGCATCACTGTGGGTGGGCTTTGAGGTTAAAAGCAAGGAGTCTTTTCCAGTTCATTTTTCTCTCTGCTTGGTGTTTTGAGTTGAGAAAGTGTACTGGCTGGTTTTGTGTGTCAACTTGACAAAGGCTGGAGTTATCACAGAGAAAGGAGTCTCCCTTGAGGAAATGCCCCCATGAGATCCAGCTATAAGGCATTTTCTCAATTAGTGATCAAGGGGGGAGGGTCCATTGTGGGTGGGGCCATCCCTGGGCTGGTATTCTTGGGTTCTATAAGAAAGCAAGCTGAGTAAGCCAGGGGAAGCAAGCCAGTAAGGAACATCCCTCCATGGCCTCTGCATCAGCTCCTCTTCCTGACCTGCTTGAGTTCCAGTCCTGACTTCCTTTGGTGATGAACAGCAGTGTGGAAGTGTAAGCTGAATAAACCCTTTCCTCCCCAACTTGCTTCTTGGTCATGATGTTTGTGTAGGAATAGAAATCCTGACTAAGACAGAAGGCTTCCTGCTGACCATGGTACCTGCCTCTTGCTGCTGATCCCCGCCATATTGGATTCATCTCTCAGCAACCATAAGCTCCCAAACCTCTTCCTTCTAGAAGGTACCTTGCTCAGTGGTGTTTTATCATAATAACAGAAAAGTTAAATAATTCAGGAGACCTGAGTGGAGAAGGTTGAGTTTCTGGGAAAACAAAATCATCACTCCTCTCCTTTTCCTGCTGGGATTGGTCTAGTGGCGGAAGCCATCTTGCAGTGCTAAGGCACTATGAAAAAGCATCTTCTTATTTTTTAACCTAAAGCATTTTTAAAAAAGATTTATTTATTATTATATGTAAGTACACTGTAGCTGTCTTCAGACACTCCAGAAGAGGGTGTTAGATCTCATTATGGATGGTTGTGAGCCACCATGTGGTTGCTGGGATTTGAACTTAGGACCTTTGGAAGAACAGTCAGTGCTCTTAACCTTTGAGCCATCTCTCCAGCCCAAAGCATTTTTTTTTTTAAACTTAGAACATTCTAGATTTTTTTCTTTTTCTTTCTTTCTTTTTAAACAGCTTTGAAATCCCTGTTATAAAGACACTCTCTAGTTGCCTCAGGAGCAGCAACACACAGAGCTTGAAACAGTGCCCGTGCCGCTACGTCAGGGGTTGTGATTATTCCTCCGTGCCCAGTACCATGCTACAGATCTAGCACTGTGCGGTGGCTTTTCTTAAGCGTGCTTTCTGTGAGACTAACGCAGAGGCCGGAAGCCGGTGATTCCTGCGCTCTGATTTCGGTTCCTCATGTCTGGGGTACATGTGATGGCTGGATTTAACTGACAACTGCACACAATCTAGAGTCTCCTGGGGAAGAAGTCTCAGTGAAAGGCCATCTAGACTAGGCTGTCCTATGGATGTGTTTATGGGGGACTGTCTTGATCATGGTAAGGGAGGCAGGAAGAAACATCCACTGTGGGGGGTGCCATTCCCCGCGCGGGGGATCCTGGTGGGTGCAGGAAAGGAGAAACGGAGGGAGAACATACGTGCATTTATTTATTGTTCTTTTTCTTCTTACTGTGGATGTCATGTGGCCAACTCCCTCAATCTCCTGCAGCCGTGCTTCCTGATATGAGGGGAGCTTACCTGGCCCTTGAATTGTGTGAGGCAAAAACAAATCAAAGCCCAAACCTCCCCTTTTTACCTTAAGATGCTTTTGTCAGAGTATTTTATCACAGCGGCAGGAGAGTGGCCAATCTCTCCTTAACTTCTACCTCCACCTAAGACCTCGATTCCTGCCTGATGCAGTCACTTGGTTTCTCTATCATTAACAAAATTATTCTTGCCAGGAGTGGTGGCGCACACATTTAATTCCAGCACTCGGGAGGCAGAGGAGGGTGGGTCTCTGTGAGTTCAAGAGCAAGTTCTACAGAGCAAGTTCCAGGACAGCCAGGTTATACAGAGAAACCCTGTCTCAAAAAAAACAAAACAACAAAAAAACAAAAATAGCCATTTTAAGGTGTGTGTGTGTGTCTCAAAAAAAAAAAAAAACCCAAAAAAACAAAAATAGCCATTTTAAGGTGTGTGTGTGTGTCTCAAAAAAAACCCAAAAAAAACAAAAATAGCCATTTTAAGGTGTGTGTGTGTGTCTCAAAAAAAACCCAAAAAATCAAAAATAGCCATTTTAAGGCGCGCGCAGATTTGTGCATGTGTGTAGGAGCTGGTGGAGTGCAGAAGAGGCTGATAGATTCCCTGGAGCTGGAGTTATGGTGACTGTGAGCAAAGCATTGTGTTCAGTTCAGTGCTGGGAACTGAACCCTGGTCCTTTGCAGAAGTAGGAAGGGCTTGGAAGCACTGAGCCGGCTCTCCAGACTTTATATATATTTTTTAAATTAGTCCTTTTTTTCCTGTGTGAATTCTTTTTGGAGACAATGCTCTTCCAGGAACCACTTATACTAGAGGTTCCTAGAGGTGACTCTACTAGGGGTGACATCAACTAGGGGTGACTTTGGCTGTCAGAGACCATTGAAAGTTGTCTGGGGGGATATGGTACTAGATTCTGGTGGGAAGGGGTCAGAAGAGATGCTAGAAGTCCTAAGACATACAAGGTGGAGCCACAACAGAGATTTATCCAGCCAAATGTCAGTGGTGGCAAAGTTGAGGAACACCCCCCCCACACACACACACACAGACAGAGACAGATATCAAAGACAAATACATCATTATAAAAATGATTTTTCTGCCAGGCAGTGGTGGCACACGCCTGTAATCCCAGCACTTGGGAGGCAGAGGCAGGGCGGATTTCTGAGTTCGAGGCCAGCCTGGTCTACAGAGTGAGTTCCAGGACAGCCAGAGCTACACAGAGAAACCCTGTCTCGAAAAAACCAAATCCAAAAAACCAAAAAAAAAAAAAAAAAAGTTTTTCAAGTACCTTCTGAATCCCCATATTACCATCAAGGCTACAGTCAACTACCATCAAGGCTAAGGTCACTCTGTGGTGCTGGGACCCTCCTCAAAAGTTTTCTTAAAGGTCCCTTCCTCCTCAGAAGCCCATCAGAAGCTAGTTAGAGGTGGCTAGTTATTTATCTTGTTATTTCTTGTTTAGGGATAAGAAAGAAATGTCTTCAGAAACAAAACCCTGTTTCAGGAAGGAAGCGGATGGGAACATGCAGTTGGCTCACTCGTGTGCCCCGGAGGAGCCTTGAATCGCAGGGTTTGAGATGAGGTGTGGTCTGGAGTAGTAGGACTTCAAGCTCCAGACCTTTTAAATATGCTTTGGAATTTTTGAAAGGCACAGGCAGCAGGTTGAAAATGACCATGGACTGGAAGACATGAGTTGGGCGAAGGTCGTATTAAGGGCAGATGCTTCTAGGAAGTGACCTTCCACAGACGTTGACAGAATGAGTCAATACAAAGACTTGAACTGTGTTTTTGGAGTCAGAAGTGCGGATCCTTGACTCCTATCCCCTTAGCCTGTCATCCAAGCACTGTTAGCATGTGGAATCCCTTCTCTAGGGACACCTGCTTTCCCAAGTTCAAGACCCGTGGTGTTTAAGCACACAGGGGTGGGTGGTGGGGGTGGGGATCTGACAGGCAACCCAGCAGGGCCCAGGGTGTAGAGTATGGGTGTGTGTGGTCGTGTGGGGCGTGTGTGTATAGAAGCCACACCTTGGCGGCTCTTTACAAAGGTCTGATTCTCTTTCCGAGTGTGATCCGCCAGTCCCTAATCAAGGGTTAATTTCACAGCTCGTTGCTTCATCTGGCATAATATCCATTCAGACTAATTAAATCTGTCTAATAATGTGAGTGTCTTTGTCTCTGTCCTCCCCTCCTTTGTGCTACACCCTTCACATCTCATCGCCACAACCGCACGCCATCACACTCGACTTGACAAGCCGAATCCCATCCCTAAAATTAAAACATTCCTGACCTATCCGCGGTGACAAGCCAGACGAGCTCTCTCGGAGCTCCGGCCCATGAAGGCAGCTGACACATTTGTTTCTAATTTCAAAAGAGAGGAAAGTGAAGATCTGACCCCGTCAATCAAGCCCCGTGACAAGTTTAATCATTGGTGCCCCACAAAAATCACGGCTAAATAGGAATGCAAATACTGTATCACCAGGCTCTTATATATGCTAATCAAGGAGAAGTAATCAACTGACAATTTCACCGATCTCCTTTCTGAAGAAGTCACTCAGTGCTCTCTGTCTCTGGGCCACAAAGAAGAGTGTGTGTTTGTGGGGGGCGGTGGTGGGGGAGACAAAGGGGAGTCAGCAGACTCTACACCCCCAACCAGCCATCTTTCTTTTATTTCCCCTTCTAGGACGTTTTCCTTTTAAAGAGAGAATTCACTCTTTTGATCCCCCCACCCTTGAACTTTAAAGCAAAGAACGGGTACAGTCACATGTCAATTGTACTTTATTATCCGTGGTCAGGCCGGGCAGCAGATGCACCGAAACTTCCGCTAAAATAAAAATCATCATTTGTCTTTGTCATTAATCTGTTCTTGAATTCTCTTATATCTTAAAAGTGACTGACCTCTGCAAGGGGAGGTGGGGAGAAAAGTTTCTTAAGCTGTTGAGAAATCTGAAAATGGCGATTTTTAGTAACCTAAAAGAGGATGAAGCACAATTAAAAACAAAAACAGAAAACAGCCCATGGCCCACTGTTGATGAGGACGTGATCATCTCATTTTATTTTTAATTCATTTTATGTGTATGGGGTTTGGCCTGGCTGAATGTCTATGTAACATGCACATGCAGTTCCCACAGGGGCCAGCAGAGGGCGATGGATCCCTGTAGGATTGGAATTATAGATGGCTGTGCAGTTGCTGTGTGGGTGCTGGGAATTGAATTGGGGTCCCTTGGAAGAGCAGCCAATGCTCTTAACTGCTGAGATACCTCTCTAGTCTCTGATGAGAACTTTATAAGCACCAGGAAGTTCTGAGCCTAGGGTCCTTTCCTGAAGTGACCTATGATTTCCTGTGCCAGTGGAGAGGGGACAGGAGCTGGGGTCTACCTTCCATGTCTAATTGCATGTGAAACCTGAGGGCAGTGTGTTTATAAAGCCTAGAAATTCAAATTCAAGTGTTTTTTTTTCCTGATCTTATCAATTTTTAAAGATTTATTTTTATTATTTTAAATATTCTGTCTGCACTTCCCCCCTCTCGTGTGGTGTGTGTGTGTGTGTGTGTGTGTGTGTATCTATGTACATATTAGTGCAGGTGCCTGAAGAGGCCAGAGTAGTAAGATGTCTTGGGAGCTGGACTCGAAGAACTTAGACCCTGACCTGGGTGCCTGATCTTGGGTTCTCTGGAAGAGCACTCTGTTCTCAAGCACGGAGCTGTCTCTCCAGTTGCTCTGTCTTGATTTATTTATTTTTTAAACAAGTTCTAAAGAATGCCAGTTTGTTGGTTTCTTTATGCAGTCACAGCAGGCCAAGAGAAAGTATTATGTTTGTCTATAGCTATGAAACTAGAACATTCTAGAAATCCAGCCATGAACAAATTGATTCCTATTAACGCAAATCAAACCACCTTCCCAACAGCTGGAGCAGCTGTATTCACTTCATGAACAGGTGGGAAAAGATGGGGTCCTCTTCTTTTACTGTGTTCTAGGGAAGGACAGATGGGCTGAATCCAGCCTGATCTAATGTTTTTCTACTGCCCAGGGGCTCGGCATGATTTTTTGCATTTTTAAATAATTGGGGGTGGGGAATGCAAAGAATATTTGTGACACAAAAGCAATGTGAAGTTCCCATGTTAGTGCCTGCAAATCTACTTTTACCAGTATGAGGTCAGACCTTGTCATTAGATGCTACCTATGGCTAAGAGAGGCCTGTGAACAGCTCTAACTGAGGTCATGTGACCTGCAGCATCTGGGATACTGAGGTCATGTGACCTGCAGCATCTGGGATACTGAGGTCATATGGTCTGCAGCATCTGGGATACTGAGGTCATGTGACCTGCAACATCTGGGATACTGAGGTCATGTGACCTGCAACATCTGGGATACTGAGGTCATGTGACCTGCAGCATCTGGGATACTGAGGTCATGTGGTCTGCAGCATCTGGGATACTGAGGTCATGTGGCCTGCAGCATCTGGGATACTGAGGTCATGTGGTCTGCAGCATCTGGGATACTTACTTACTGCCTGCACCTTAACAGAAATAGGTTCCCAACCTTGGTTTTGTATCAGCATGAAAAGTTTGCCTGGTTTTGGCTCTGCCTCAGTTTCTCCAGCTATGGAAACTCAACACCTACAACGATGTCTCCGGTTTCTGAGACACGCATGCCTAGATTATGCAGAAGATTATTTACTTCAGGCAAATGGATGTTTTCATTCATCCTTTCTGCAGCTGAGTATTTGAGAAGAGACATTTTCAGTGACCAAGATTGGCAAGATCCTGGGGACCCTGAGGTGGCTGGCAGCTCCTCTCTCTCTTGTAGTATTGCTTCATATTAAGAGTTGATTTATTTTGGGGTCATGGTGGGTCCCACTAAATGGAGTTGACCACAGAGACAATAGTGATCTAAGTTTCTATCCTGGGGTGTAGTCCTCAGAGTCAATGTGACTGGGAGATGATGGCCAAGATAACTCCTTGCTCTAATAAGACTGTGGCAAGGAAGTACAGAAGAATATGTGGTGGCTAATTTCATCATCAACTTGAGACTCTTATAGAGTTACCCAGGAGGCACACTGAACAGTGTACCTATGAAGGTGTTTCCAGAGAGGTGCAAAGATGCTTTCGAATGCTCTGGGAAGTTCTTGATTTCCTTCCTCCCTTCTTTCTCCCCCAGCCCCCCTTTATTTTACTTTTTATTTTTTCATTTTTTGGACAGTATCTCTAGCTCAGGCTGGCCTCTAACTCCACATGTCGGATAATCTTACACTTCTGATTCTCCCAAGTGCTGGGATCACAGATGTGTATTGCCACATCTGGCTTGTGCGGTGCTGCTTTGTGTGCTGGGCAAACATTCTGTCAATGAGGCAACGATCCCTATCCCTCCGTGGTGTTCATGAGCCACCAGTTGCTTTACGGGTGAAGGGAAGACAGCTAGCATACCTTCCAGGAACTCTCCATAGGCAGAACAAGGGGGTCTGGGCATGTCTCAGGGAAGTTTCTAGAACATGTTGATGTTGGGAGATTTAAGGAGCTGACTAGCTAGAGATGAAGATGAACTCTTGATGAAGAAAGGATACAACGAAAGGACAGTCCAACCCCCTGGACTGAGTGGGCCGAGTGCTGACTGGGGCCTCTTGCCTGGGCAGGAAGAAAGGGCTTCCTTTCCTGAGGGTTTGAATGAGAATTGTCGCTCATGATCTCAGGCATTTGAACACTCGGTCCCCCCTGTTGGTGACGCTGTTTAGGCACGCTTGGGGTGTAGCCTTGTTGTGCTGGAGGAGGTGCATCACTGGGGGCAGGCTTTGTGCATTTATAGCCTCACCTACTTCCGGTCTGTTTTCATTGCTTCCTGTTTGTGGCTAAGGATGTTGTTTCCACTTCCTGCTCCTGCTGTCATGCCTCCCGGTCAGTTTGCACCCTGAGCCGTAAGCTGAACCAGTCCCTTTACCCCTTGGCCTTTGGTCATACTGTTTTATCACAGCAACTGAAAGTAAGGGACGCAGGCCACCGGCATTGCACAGGTAAGGAAGCGCGGGCCGAGGACGGCCAGCACATGTCCGGTACCCAGGTTTCAAGGAACTGGGGCTGACGTCCGAGCACGGCAAGAACCTACAATGCGATCTCGCCGGGAGGAGACGTCGCTGACTTCTTGCTCTCCCTCCTCAGGGATTTTTGGTTTTTGTTTTCCTAGTTAGGGTATATTTTTCTCTGTAACTTTGTCTAAATGACCGACTGTTCTAAAGCCTTTTCCGATCTGTAAAACGGGGCCAAGGACAAGATGAGGCATCTAAAATAAGGAAGTCCTTGTGAGAGATCAGATCTTTCCTGGCACGACACTTGGATAAAAACCAACCCAAACCAGGAAGTCATGTTACGGCACTGTTAACTCAGGGTCATGTTACCCCTAATTTCCCGACTAAACAGAAGATGCGTGGAGTTTGTTTGTTTGTTTTTTAAAACAAACATCAGTGTCCGTGGGGTGAGTATGGTTTGGGGCTAAGCAGCTAAAGTGCTTGATGTGCAAGCCTGTGGAACTAGTTCGGTTCCCAGGCCCCGTGTAAAATGCTGGATGTGGTTGTGTAGATTTGTAATGTTAGTACTGGGGAAACAGAGATGGCTGGAACCCCAGGGCTCACTAATGCTAGACTAATGGACAAATTCCAGGTTCAGGGTGAGAGACCCTTTCTCAAAAACCAAGGTGGGTGTGCCCAGGGAATGACATCCAGGGTTTTACACACACACACACACACACACACACACACCCTCCCCATAGGAAACACTGGTCCACCTCTAGATACAGGTACACAAGCAGTTTTTAAAAGTATGTCTTACACGGAATAAGTCAGGTCTCATTCTCCTCACCTCCAGCCGTGCTGCCGGTCCTTTCCCCCAGGCTGTTAGGAGAAAAGCCCGGCTTTTGAAAATTAATCCTGTGCAGGTGGCAAATGAGAAGGCAGGCTGGCAGGTGTGTATACGGCGATAGAAGTCAATTTATTCCAAGTCTGAGGCTGCTTAAAGTCTGGTGTTGGATATGGGTGTGTGTTTGAAATTGGATCGGCAGGGGGTGGCTCTCAGCTTTTCCAGTTCCCTTCTTCCTGAGAAGGTGTTGAGAAGGTATAAATTACACACGGGTTCCCCTTTTGTCTCATCTCCAGGCAACCACTGTTTCTATCCTTCAGTAACATCCCTCAGATCTGGGGAGATTCATTTTCTTTTTGCGTGCGTCTTGCCAATGCTGGGGAGACCAAGAGAGGGAATCTCACGGGGGATCAGAGGAAGGGTTTGAAATGGCTTTGTTCCTCTTCACAGCCCTCAGACTGTCCCCTGGAAGCTTTGGGTCACCGAGCTGGTGGGGGTTAGGGGTGTCAGTGGCCACATTCTAGAATCTTCCTAGGATGTCATTTGCTGCCTCTGTGGGGGGTGACTTTTAATTTGTTAGTGTTTGAAGATTTTGTTTTACTTGATGGGCATGTGTTGTCTACGTGTCCTATGAGGGTATGCGCATGTGCAGAGGGAGGCCGGAAGATGGCCTTGGAACCCCTGCTGCTATGGCTATGGCTATTGTGAACCACTCATCATGGGTGCTAAGAGCAAAACCTGGACCCTCTGCAAGAGCAGTAAGTGTTCTTAACACGTGAGCCTCTTATCCATTCCCAGACTCTTAGGCTGGAGACGGTGGGCTGGCCACAGAACACAGGCTCTGACACTAAGCCGGGCTCTAATGAGTGTTCCATGGATGTGGGAGAGAGAATTAAGAAATTGAGCACTCACGTGTGTCTGAGTTTGAAAGCAGAGCTCCCCAAGTTGGTTTCCATGGGAACGTAGCGCCGGATGATACCAACAGGTGTTATGTGCAGAAACAGCTGTGTAATCACATAGGTTTGCGTGAGACTCTCCTGCGGATGTCTCACTGCCCCGTGGATAGTATGAACCCCTGGGAGTGGAGCGTGTGGCCTGTGTTGATAACCTGGGGCCTGGGGCTTTGTTTCCCGTGAGCAGCTTGGGTTGGTGTTTTGAGGAATGCAATTTGTGCACCTTTCTCTCTGTCAGAGGGCTGTTGGTGGCTTTTGGGTTTTTTTCTTTTTCTTTCTTTTCTTTCTTTTTTGTTTTTTTTGTTTTTTTTTTTTTTTTTTTTGAGACAGGGTTTCTCTGTATAGCCCTGGCTGTCCTGGAACTCACTCTGTAGACCAGGCTGGCCTCAAGCTTAGAAATCCACCTGCCCCTGCCTCCCAAGTGCTGGGATTACAGGCGTGTGCCATCACGCTGGCATAAAGAACACGTCCCCCATATGTAGCCTAGGAAACAGGCCTTCGAGGCGAGCTGGCTTTTTTCTTCTCAAGACTTTCTTCCCCAGAAGACTGATGTGTGTGTCACCATTTCTGCCAGCTTTGAGGCCTTCCCCCACCCCACCCCACCCCACCCCACCCCACCCATTTCCTCAAATGCACTCTGACACTTCCTGCCGGTCTGGACACCTGCATCTGTCACTGCCCCAAGAAGATTGCATATTTCACCCTCTGGGCACGCAACCCCCCAGAGTGTGATCGTAGGGAGGCTGGACCTGTCTCTATCTTCTGTTCTGTGTACAATGCTGCTGCTGGTTGTTGGGTGATCACTTAAGGAAAGCTAATTTGAGGGGACTTGGGCGGTGGCTCAGAAGGTAAAGTCTGCCTTGCAGGCATGAGTACCTGAGTTTGGTTTCTAGAATCTGTGTTAAAAAGAAGTTTAGGCATAGACTGTCACCCCAACACTGTGAAACAGGAAACAGGTGAGTGGGTCCCTGGGGTTTGATGGCTAGCCTGCCTTGCCTACTCTGACAGCTCCAGACCACTGGGAGACCCAGTCTTCAGACACAAGGCGGACAGTGCCTCAGGAGCAACAGGCAAGGGTCATCTGTGGCCTCTACATATGTGAGAACACATCCATGCATACACATGTATACCACTTATGTACACATGCACATAGAAAATGAACAGTGAATGGTAGGGAAGAGCAAATGGATAAATGTATGAATTCCTGCTTGACATATGGGCTGAGGAGTTGGAGTGTTGGGAACAGAAGACCGATACACAGTAGCTCCAGCTGTCGGCGCAGCACTCTGTGGGTCAGGGTACAGTGTCACATGGGCTACAGCAGCTGTATTTAACAAGTGACATCAAGGGTCACTTAGCTGGGGGACATGCCCAAGATCAGGGGTAAGTGCTCACAGTGGCTCAGGTCAGGAAGGAGGGCACACCTCTGCTTGTCTGGTGACACTCCTCCTCTCTGTGTGGCTGGGATCAGAGAGAACAGTCATTCTTCTTTTTTTTAATGGGCTTCCCTTGGTGGGAAGGGGAAGGGGGTGGGGGTGGGGCAAAGACAAGCGGTGCTCTGGGGCTGCTGCAGGGGTGGGGGTGGTGGTGGGGGCAGAGACAAGTGGCGCTCTGGGGCTCCCTGGCCACCAGCCAAGTTTGTTTGGCAGGTTCCCGCCAGTGAACTTTGTCTCAAAAACAGAGACCAAACCAAACCAAACCAAAACAACAGCAGCAACAGCAGGAGCAACAACATTACCACAAAGTCACACAGTGATTTTGAGGCCAACCTGAGCTACTTGAGAACCTGTCTCAAAAACCAAAAGAGGGAGGAGCTGGAGAAATGACCCAGCAGTTAAGAATACATAATGCTTTTGCAGGGTATCTGAGTTCAGTTCCCAGAACTTACATTGGTTGGCTAACAACACCTGCTTTCCGACTGCAGGGTTTCCAACATCTTGGGCCTTCCTGGGCACTGCCCTGACATGCACACACCTCCACACACACAGATACACAACCTACGACCTTCTTGGGCACTGTCCTGACACGAACACACCCACACACAGACAAACATATACATGATTTAAAGTGTAAATAGTTTTTAAAAGAGAGAAAAAATGTACCAGAGCAAAATACAGTCTTAGAAATCAGTCATGTGCATATGTGCACGTGATTCGTGTGCATGAATCTGTGTGCATATGTGTATAGTATGTCGCTTTATTTACACACGTACTCAGGACCCAGGCTTAGATGGAGGTGTGGGACTAGAGTTAAGAGTAGGAAAGGTCGCATCTGATCATTCGGTTTTTATAATTGACATTTTGAAATAAAGAATAAACGTGCACAAATACATGTGTGTCTGTGTGCTCATGTATATGTTGGTATGTTTTTGTGGATGTGGTTTGCACGAGATGCTCATGGGAGCCTCTGTTTGCATATGCCAGGCTGAGGCGGAGTAAGTGGAGAATAGAGGCCCCGGGGGCTCCATATCACATAGAGAGGTTTGAAGAGGTCAAGGCATTGGAAACATCTTTGGTCCAGAAGCCGTCTAACAACACAGCATCACTCCTGTGGCTGTGACGAGACACCCTCACGGAAAGCATCGTGTTGGACGGAAAGGGCTTACTGGGCTTATGGTTCCTCTTACAGTCTTTCATGGAGGGGAGTTCAGCAACCCAAGCGGTCAGCCGCAGTGAGCAACCAAGAATGACAAGGGCGGTCGTGCCGCCCACCTGCTGCTTCTGCTCAGCTGGCTTTCTTCACTGTCGAATGGTTCAGAGCCCCAGGAATGGTGTCTACCACAGTTAGGGTGAGTTTTCTCACCTCAGTTAATAATTAAGACAAACCCCACAGACATACTCACCGGCCAACCCCATCTAGCTAATTCCCCATGCAGACTCTCTTCCCAAGCGATTCTAGCTTGGGTCAGATTGACAGTTAAAACTATCATAGATGACTTTGATTACTCATGGGCAGAACACTCGCAGAAGATGACCGGAAATCAGGAAGTACAGTGCTGGGCAGAAAGTCTTCCCCCAGTAACACAGCCACATTAAACTCCAAGGAACTGCACTCAGCGAAAATAGAATTGTGATACAGTAGAAGATAGAATTGTGAACTCTTAGAAAACTTACTAACAAGCAATGCATCGTCATCATCTAGGTACATATGTACGGATGTACCTACCCACCTACCGATCTTCGTGAGTGAAGTACACGTGTACTTCATGTGTACAATGCCACAGAAGCCATAGAGGGTGTCAAATTCCTTGTAAAATGGAAGTTTACTCCTATATGAGCTCTGGGAACAGAAACTGGGCCCTCTGCAAGAGCAGGCGATGCTCTTAACTGTCAGGCCATCTCACCAGTACAAGTGATGTCTTATTTTCCTAAGGTACTTTGTCTCAAAAGATAAAACATCCTCCCAGCACCTTGATACCTTATTAGGATCTCTCTTCAAATCCTAGACCTGACTCTGCATACCTAGGCACCTCAGCTTGCTCTGCCGTGACTTGCATCAGGGTGGTCTGCATGAATTTGGCTCCTGGATGTGTCTGAAGAAGGCGGTCGCACTGATGGAATTGTCCACCGCCATCAAAAGACAGGCAGGGACAGGGCAGGTACATCCTGGAAGGGCCGTGACCTTGGGATGAGCCATCTGACTCAGAGCAGACATGACAAGTTACACATATGATTGTGAATTCCCAAGGAACTTCCCAGGACAGGTGCCACGCTCTATGGGACTGAAGTGTGATGCGACACTTTCTGGGCCGTGACAGTTTCTATCATTTCAATAGATAATGCACTAACAGGCTCAACTTTGAAAGCAAAGGATGACTGTGATGTCTGTGAAAGAATCCCTGGATTTGAGAGATGGCTCAGTCAATAAAGTACTTACTGCATAACTTGAGGCCGTGAGTTCAAATCCCCAGCACCCACCTAAAAACTAGGTATGGCAGTGTATGCCTATGTAGCTGCTCTTCTGGTTGTCAACTTGACTATACCCAAAATGAACTACAATCCAGAATCAGCGGAAGGCTCACCTGTGATCCTAATCTGGAGACTGAGAGATACAAGTTTCTGACCTGAATCTTGGCATGGAGATCTTGAAGCATAGTGGCTATGAATTCCAGAAGATTAAGACAGGGAGGTCTCCGAGTTCAAGGTCATCTGGGATTAAAGGCATGGTGGCACATGCCACCATGCCTTTAATCTGGGCCACATCCTTTATTGGAGACCTAGATATGGACCCTGGAAGAAGGAAGATTTACTCTTTCTTCTTCACCTGCTTGCCCCGTGGGACTGAGCAACTGCTAGATCCTTGGACTTCTATCCATAGCTGCTGCTGACCATTGTTGGGAGTTGGACTACAGACTTTTAAGTCGTCAACAAATTCCCTAACTATATAGAGACTGCCCATACGTTCTGTGACTCTAGAGAACCCTGACTAATACAGCCTATAACTCCAGTACTCACCCCAAACCCCTGCCCCATGTGCGTGTGTGCGTGCGCGTGCGTGTGCGTGTGTGTGTGTGTGTGTGTGTGTGTGTGTGTGTGCATGTGTGCGCGCATGTACAGGGATGTGCAGAGACAGGATAATCTTAGAGGCTCACTGGTCAGCCAGTGTTGCCAGGCTGAGTTCAGTGAGAGACCTTGTTTCAAAAGACAAGGCGGGTCGCACTAGAATAAGGCATCAATATTGACCTCTGGCTTCAATAATCACACGCCCAGGTGAGCGCCTAGCCCCCACAAACCCCCCAAGTAGCCTGTATTAGCAGTGTGTCCGATGCCAGCATCTCCCCCGTCAACTAGCATCCAGAGAAAACAAGGCCTACATCATTTTTATTTTGCATTTAAGCTGATTAGAAAGTTAGTTCTGTATTTGATTAAGTTCTACAGAAATCAGGCTTCTGATGAATCATTAAGCAAAGACTCTCATATATTTTTTTTTCTGGTACGGCAATAAAGCCCGTGATGATTAATTAAGGGCACTATGCCAAAGCAAGTATCTTTGTTTAAGACGCAGTGGACAGGACAGCCTTGGGAAAGTTGATGTCTTAAGTAGGCACCACAACATGTTTTTAATTATGTTTGGGAAGATGAACAAGAATAGGAATTGCCAACTGTTTAGAAAGATAATTTTTTTTTTGAAGAAAGATTAGAATTAAAACACACGCACACAAAGCGAACATTATTGATTTAACACAAATGCCATTTGTTGGGCCTTTTGTAATTTCTCTATTAGTGTCATTATCCCAGGGTTTCTGTCCCCCCTTCTGTGATCACATTTGGCATTCATTCAGCTCCTGCAATATGATACAGTCAACAGGCAGTGATTGCTCATATTAAAATGTTTTATTTGTTGTAAGTGTACAGACGATCAAGTGGTGCAAATCCTGAATCATCCCAATCACTGCCCAGGCTAATAGGGAGAGAGGGAACCAGTGACCGAACGGGTAGACTCGGGGTGCTGGCTCTGCAACTACTTGGAACAGAGAAGTGTGTGCAACACCAGCTGCACCATGGGGGGAGGGGTGCACACTCTGCTCCTCTCAGACTCCCATCAGCCTGCTCGCAGGAGATCCATTCTGAAGGCTGCATGGGGAAAGCTGCTTAGCTTTGGATTGCAAGAGCAGTCAGATTGCATTGGGATCAAGGTGCCCCATCTCAGGAGTAGCGGCAGTGACAGATTGGGTTTCCAACAAGGCCAGCTCCCCACTGTAAAATGTCAAAGATAGACTGGAAGCCTATTGGTTTGGCCCCTTTCCCCCAAACTGTCAGGAAATGGTTTCAACTCATTTGGAAATCAATGGACAGGCCTTACAGCAGGGGTTGTGGGTTCTGGATCTCAAAAAGCCATTTAAACCTATCATTCACAGGGGCCCACAGAGCAAGTACTTCCTTGTTGCCCATCCCTCTAGGTTTTGAGAAATGGTTAATTATTCATCTTTCTGGTAAGTAATGGTTTTATCTTGTCATAGCATTAGCGGCATCAGGCTGCAGAGCCTCGCGAAGGACGCTGTGCCTTTCAAACACTTTTTGATTTCTTCTCTCCACTAATGCGACTTGAGTACCTGCTTGGCTCTGGGCTGAAGACTGGGGACATCAGGCTGGACAGGCAGTCTCCTCCTCTAATGAGCTTAGCTTTCAGGCCTAGTGAATGAGAAGGGACAGGGTCTCCGTGGGAGACCTGCATTTGGTGAACTGGCCACCTGGAGGTGGAGGGAGGACCCAGGCGTGCCTGGATGCTGCTACATCTTCTCCCCAAGAGGACACTGGGACCCTGAGAGGCTGAGCTGATTCACGATCCCAGAGGAGCCAGGTGAGGTAGTCCAGGCCTGTGATCCCAGAAGGAGGCAGGATATTCGAGTTTAAGGCCAGCTTCACTTAGAGAAGACCTTGTTTCAAAAAAAAAAACCAAACAACACTTTTAAATAGGATGACCAATTTTGCCCTGCAGTTTGCTTTACAAAAGGCAGAGAATAGATTGTGTGTGTGTGTGTGTGTGTGTGTGTGTGTGTGTTTATGCACGTACACTGCTGGCGAGTGTGTGCAGAGGACAGGGAACAATCTTAGGTATCATTCCTCAGGTGATGCCCATTGCCCACTTTCTTTTTTTTTGAGGCAGAGTCTCTCACTTGGCTAAAGAAGGGCTGGTCTAGAGAAGGGACATGGAGATTCTGTTGTCTCTGAACACAGCTCTGTCCAGGAACCACCTCATGTTCACGAGTTCAGAAACTCCCCTGCTCCTGATTATTCTGGGTTCTTCTGGAGACTTCACTGCACCAGCATGACTGGAGCAGGGACATCCATGCCAACATGTGACTGTCTAGAGTCTGACCTCTCACTTTGACAGATTGGGAGGAGGAACTCCTTAAGGCCTCTCCAGATCCTTCTTGGCTTCTCTGAAGAGCACCTCTTCTTCCCAGGGATGGGATAAGAGCGCTTTTAAAACTGGGGCGTTATGATCTGCCACCAGACATGGTAGGGCAGAGAACTTCTCTGTGGTCTCCCTTGGACTGCTGCTGAGGATAAACCGGCTGTATTGCTTAGTTCTATGTCAACTCTACACGTTATAGTCACCATTGAGGAGGATGCTTCAGTTGAGGAAATGCCTCTTTAGGATCAGGCTGCAGGCAAGCCTGCAGGGCATTTTTTAAAATTAGTGATTGATGGGGGAGGGCCCAACCCCTTGTGAGTGGTACCACCCCTGGGCTGGTGGGTGGCTCCTGGGTTCTATAAGAAAGCAGGCTGAGCAAGCCATGACCTCTGCGAAAAGCCGAGCAAAGCAAAAAGCAGCATCCCTGGCCTCGGCGTCAGTTCCTGCCCTGCTTGGGTTCCTGTCCTGACTTCTTTTACGATGAACGGAGATATGGAAGTGTAAGCAAGCAAGCAAACAACCCAACCAAACCAAACTAAACAAAAAGCCACAACAAAGAACAAAACCAAAACCAACCAATCAACCAAAACCCAAACCAACCAAACAAAAAGCCCAAACAACAACAGCTGCCGCCACCTTTCCTCTCTGAGTTGCTTTGGTCATGGTATTTGATCACAGCAATGATAACCCTAACTAGGACATCCACATACCAATGAATCGTGGTGTGGAAGCTCCCATCATCCCCTGTGTGCCTTGGGTGAGGATTAGCCGAGATCTCCCTGCTTCCTGGTGCTGTGTTTGAACTGATGTTAACTGAAAGAGGAGCAAGCATGTGGGAAGACAGGAGAACAGCTAGCACTCGGGAGCACCTTATGATGTCACTTACGGAGCAGTTCAGAGGTCACGGTTCCCGGTGCCCCCTTCTGGCCATATAAAATAGCGTTTCCCTCCTTCTCTGTTCCCTGAGGTCCCAGGTCCCATTTTACTTATTTCCAAGTGGAGATTCACCCAACTTGCGATTATGTGAGGATCAGGTTGTGTGGATCTTCCTCCCTCATGTAGGGTCCCAAGGGGCTGGAATGTCCTCTGCTTTGTCCACTTCCATGCTCAAAAGTGCAATCATTTGTGCAACACAGTGGTCAGAGAGGCACGAGGTTTCTGGCAAGCCACCAGAGCCCGGGGAAGAGTCCCTGCCTTCAGGGGCGCCAGCTGTCTCTGGGCGCCATCTCTCTTCTGACATTTGCTTCTTTCAAGCTTGTACTTTGCCTTGCCTACTGATGTCTGTCTGCTCCTGACCCTTCCAAATCCTCCTTCCATGGTGGAGACTATCCAAGGTTCAATCCCGATAATGCTACCTGCCTCCCCCCAAACTTCCTCAAGACAGTTTCCTTACGTAGCCCTGGCTGTCCTGAAATTCACTGTGTAGACTGGGCTGGCCTCAGACTCACAGAGATACACCTGCCTCTGCCTACCACATGCTGGGATTAAAGGACTGCACCACCACCGCCCAGGCACAACCTGCTTTCTTAAAAGCCCAGATTTGCTTCCTGATGCTCATAAAAAAAAAGCTGTGGTGCTGCCGCAGGCCAAGGTTCCAGATCCACGCCCCCTTTCTCTACAGCTATCTTCCTTCTAACCTCGTATCTGCCTCTTCTGTTCTCTCCCAGGGCCCTTCTTGTTCCCCTCAGTGTCCTGACTCGTGGGTATTCTGGTCTCCCTGAGCTCCCTTGATCCTTTCTCCTCAGTTGGGTCAAGTACCTCTGAGTGACCTTCCTGACTGACTGCCAGGTCAGGAGCCACCCACTTCGCCACACTGCCCCTTGCTGTCTTGCCCCCTTTGATTTGTTACTAGCTGTCATGGTATTCTTAATTCCATTGTCTCCGAGTCTTTAGGATGTTAGCATTTTGGTGACAATGACCTTACCCATGTTACTTATAGTCAAAGACTAAAAAAGAACAGCAAAGGAACAGCTCACCATTCTAGACCCCAATGAGGATTTACAAATGAACGAGTCAACGGACCTAAGTATGCAGACCTTCCCGGTAGCAAAGAAGTTGCTTTCCTACCCATGTTCCTGTGCAGCGTCCCTCAAACAACATGCCCGCCTGTGCTGTGGCTTCCTGTATTCTGACCAGATGGCCATGGAAGCTCTACATGCCTGCCGCTTCCTCTTGTGCTCTTAGGCATTAGTCAGTGGTCTGATGAGATTCAAAACTAAAGCAGTCGGAGCTGGGAGCTGGCCCAATGAAGACAGTGCTCCCCCTGCAAGCATGGGGACCTGAGCTTGAGCTTGGATCCCCCCCGCCCCCCCCCCCCAGAACCCTTGTAACAACAAGGCAGGGCCACATGTGCTGGTATCCTTACCCCTGATGCGATCACAGAGACAGGAGGATAGCTGGGACTTCCTGGTGAGCTAGCCTACCTGCCAAATGGTACACTACAGAGTCAGTGAGAGGCCTTAGCTGAGGGGACAGCTCCTCTCCTGCACAGACGTGCAAAGGCATGTGTGCAAGAGCACACACTGCACCCACCCACAAATTAAAGGAAATATTAATTAACACACAGGCACATGCGTGCACACAGACACACACCATCCAAAATAAATCTTAAAAGTAAAAGAAAAAAAGTGTAGAAAAGCATTGGTAGGAGCTGGAGAGATGGCTCAGTGGTTAAGAACACTGACTGCTCTTCCAGAGGTCCTGAGTTCAATTCCCAGCAACCACATGGTGGCTCACAACAATCTGTAATGGGATCCAATGCCGCCTTCTGGTGTGTCTGAAGACAGCTATAGTGTACTCAAATAAATAAATAAATAAATAAATAAATAAATCTTAAAAAAAGAAAAGCATTGATAACCAAAACATTGTCTTAGGTCATGGGCTTTATAGAGTTTCTCTGGCTAGAGGGATTATTTATTTGCTTATTTGTTTGTTTGTTTGTTCTGAAGCCTTTTAAGCAAGGCAGTATTACTGCAACGACCCTGTCTCCTACCACTGATTTCCCAAGGTGAAATCAAAGTGTGTAATTATTTTGTGGGTGGATCTCACAGATGCCAGTCCTCAGCTGAGTTGACATGTAAAGAGAAGTCTTGGGTTTTCATAATTACAAGATATTTCCTTAATAAACCCTATCTGATCCTTTTCCGATAATAATTACATGTAATTATATTTACACGTGAGAACATTGCATGCTAATGGAGACGAGGGCCCTGAGGACTTAAGAGGGTTGACGGAATGTTTGACTAGATACGGCCAGTCATTCCGTGTCACACAAAGAACTCGGGGAGAAAGGAATGTGTTCAAAAGAAACCAGAGAAGTGGAGAAACCCAGCGCATTCATTAATTGATAATATTTTTGTTAGGATTTTGGTTTCAAGTGTCTTTTAGTGCCTGCACTTGAATTTAAATGTCTAAAAGGAACGGGTATTCAGAGAAAGAAAAGTAATTACACCCTGTAATTCTGATTTAATTACAAGGAAATAGATGTAACTCGATGTGGTAAAAGTTATGATGGGTTCTTTAAATGATATATGTCATTAACATGTTAATTGGCATGGAATCTGAGCTCAGAGCCAGAGAGCTCATAGGTGAAGCTGAGGCCAACACCGTTACGGGTGGGATCAGGATGAAAATCCCGTGAAGGCGTCTGGACTGGGATTCTGTCCTGTAGGTTTCCCCCCATTCATGTTGGGATACAAAGAAATTCCAGTCCTGCTCTTAAAGAAACGGAACAAAAAGGCTGTTCATAAAATGCTGGTGTGGCTAGCTCGAACTCGTAACTGGATAGACATAATGTCAGAGAGAGATTAAGGGGCGGGATGGGCTCTCCTCTGTCCAGAGACCCCGCTGTGACTGTAAAAATTGAGCTCTTCCCACGCTTTCTCGTAATGATGAAATGAAATGCACACAGATTTTGATTATTAAAACAATGTGCTTTTCCCTCAAAGACCCATCGGGGGGATCTGTTTATTTTGTTTAACTGTGCTGTCTTTGGCTCGTGCCTGGGGTTAGCCATCAAAACAGGAAGGGATGCCTCTTTATTCGGCAGAAGGAATTAGCCACACTAGACCAAGCTTGCTGGCAGATGAGGGAAATGGTTGGATGCTGCATGAAACTCTTTTGTTTTGACCCCCAAATTTAAATTAGATTGGCTTAGTGTGTGTGTGTGTGTGTGTGTGTGTGTGTGTGTGTGTGTGTGTGTGTGTTCATGCATGCCACAGCATGTCTATATAGAATTCAGAGGAAAACTTCTCTACTTTGTTCTTGTGGGTCCCCAGGGATCAAACTTAGGTCATCGGGCTTAGTGGCAAGCTCCTTTACCCACTGAGCCATCTCACAGCCCGTAAAACTTTTGTCAAACACAGCGCAGCAATGCAGAGCTTTGTGTGGGGAAGCCTGCACACCAGGGTGAGTCCCTGTGACAGCTGAGGCAGAGGCAGCAGGCTGGGGACAGCACCCTGCTTGCTCAGGCTTCTGGTGCTGGCCTTGAAGGATGTAATGGTTAATACTGTTTGTAAGATTGACAGGATCTAGACTCACCCAGGAGGCAAAGCTTCGGTCATGTCTGTGAGAGAATTTTCTAGACTGGTAAGGTCAGGATGTCCGAGACTAGTGCCCTACGCAGAGATGTCAGCACCTGACCTCCACTGCTTTGGCTACATTGCCAGGCATCCCAGGAATCGAGCGCATACCTGCTCTCAGAGACTAGCCACAGTTACCCGAGACTAAAAGGTCCGACTCAAGCGCTCTCGGAACTAGAGGTAGGAAAAGCAAGCCAGTGTGGACCATGCAGGCAGCACACCAGTGTTGATGCAGCTTGTGCCCAGCACCCCACAGTTAATGTCACTGTGATGTTTGTGCCTCTTGACATGGGACACCTCCCTCATGACTTTTTCTATAAACATTAATTTTATACTTTACTTTTTTGGAGCTAAGGGCTCCCTCTACAGCCCAGGCTGGCCTGATCCCCTCTCTAATGCAGCATGGCCTTAAATTCATGATTCTCCTGCCTGAACCCACTGAGTGCTGGGATTGTAGGCCTGTGTTACCACTCTGGCCAATCATCGATTAAAACAACAACGCAACAATCTTTCTCTTTCAACAAAACACTCTCACTTCCTGGGGCCTTCTGACCGGTCAGGCCAGTCTTCTGGGAAACCTCAGAGGCTAGTGGTGGTCAGCTAGGACTCATTGTTACTGTGCTGTGATCAGGTTTCAGAAGATCAGGGGTGGGGTGTGTGTGTGTCTTCATGTATGCATGTGTGCATGTGTGAGTATGTGCGATTGTGTGTGTGTATTATGTGTGTGAGGGTATGTGTACCTGTTGAGTATATGTGTGTGTGCATGTGTTTGAGCGTGAGTGTATGTGTATGTACATATGTACATGTGTGAATGTGTTTGCATGTATGTATGTTCTTGCTCATGAGTGTGAGGGTGTGTGCATGTGTGTGAGAGCATGTGCATGTGTGTGCATGTATAAAGCGTGTCTGCATGTGTACCTGTTGAGTGCATGTTTATGTATGTGTATATGTGTGTATGTATATGAACGTATTTACATGTGTGTATGTTCTTGCACATGAGTGTATGCATGTGTGTACATGTGCATGTGTGTATGTATACCTGTTGACTCTGTGTCTGTTTGTGAATGTTTGTATGTGTGTCCATGTATGAATGTGTTTGCATGTGTGTATGTTCTTGCACATGTATGAGTGTGTGTGATATGTGTGCATGTGTGCATGCATGTGTACCTGTTGACTCTGTGTGTGTGTGTGTGTGTGTGTGTATAAGCAGAGCTGAAAAGCCAAGTGCCTCAGCACTCTCCAGCCCCACTGCTCCCCTCCCTTCAGAGAGGGCCACCAGCTAACTTGCCTCAGATGCTCAGCCACACTGTTCTCTCCCTGCCGGTCATTGGCTCTGGTTGTTCCTTCAAGTCTCACACAGAAGCCACCTTGGAGACTCGCAGCTCTCTCCCAGCAGCTCCTGCCCCGCCTCCTGCCCCTGGATGAGCACCCGCCTTCCTCACCTGCCACCACAAGACAAGAAGGGGCATTCATAATTTACGTCAGCCCTTTCTCTCTTACACGCGCCAACATGTGCCTGACGCTGGGGGAAAAACTGAACTCTCTCTCCCCGGACACACTGAAGATCAAGCGGCATCTCATTAGGACGCACTTCAAAGACTCGCCCTTTATTTCCATACAAACAAGTTTAAATTATTGTGCGTGATTCTGCTGTTAGCAGGGACTCTGATCCATTATGCATGAAGCCTTGCCGCTCCCACCGTGAACAATGGCGAGCGAGTGTGCTGTCAGCCTTCTCCTGGAATCCTGTGCTAAACCTTGGGAGTGGCCACATTATTAGGTTAAAGTTCCGCCATTAATTATTAATTTTATATTTTACTAGCTAGAGTGCTTTGGAGTATCAGACAGGTATTGCAAACTTGTAATTAAGCACAGCAGAACACAGGCAGAAGCTAGTTTCTTTATTCTTATTTAACATTTATCGAACCCTCACTGTGAGCGAGGGACCATGCATGCCCAGTGCACAGCTTGAGTGCACCATGCCTCTCTTCACCAGAACCTCATGATATTGCAACATTTTACATATGAAAAAATTAATAAGCAGGGAAGAATCTAACTTGCCTATGGATGAAATGCATAAGTGATTTTTCCCCCTTCGGGACTACAGATATTTCCTGTCGTGGTTCGGATCTGAGATACACTCTATAGGCTCCTGTGTCCGGACCCCTGGTCCCAGCTCATGGCACCGTTTCGGAGGTGGAGACACTGTGACATGCTGGTGGGCTTGAACACTAAGGGCAGACAGTCCTTGGACCCTTTGAAGGTAATATTCTAGTCCTGGCTTTGGTCTCACTTTTGCTGCTGTCTTGTGTGGTTGCTATATAAAGCCCTCTACTGAATGCTTCCTCTAGGCCACACACCCCCACCACCACCTCCGTGGTAGAACAGCTCAGCCATCCCTTCCATCCACAATGGAAACCCCCACACCATGAGCCCAAATCAGCCTTTCAGTGGTTCCAGCCCAGTATTCTGCCACAGTGACAAGAAAGGAATACAAACACACCGGTTGTTAGCACCCTCCCCAACCCACCCCATACACTCCTGCAGCAAGTCCTTCAGCCCCCGCCCCACACCCGAGGAGCTTCTGCAGGTGGTCTGTCATTTAGGAAGCAGGTCTGTGATGTCCACTGTGCAGGTGAGCAAACTGATCCTCTCTTGCTTGGAAGGGGAAGCTCTTGGTTCACGCTCTGGCTTTAGCCGCTTTATGTCCAGGAGAAACCCACCTGCCTTCCTGATCAGGGCAAACCAACTGCATTTCTGCTTCCATCATGGTTGGGTTTGCAGAAGAGTTTAACATTGTGACTTCAGCTCTGTCCTTGGTTGTTCCTTAGAAAGACAGGAGTATGCTGCCTAAATGTCCTCCGTTGGCCTGTGTGTTTAAAGCTCGGACCCCAGCTGGTGTCACTGCCTGAGAGAGCTTATAGAACCTAGCCAAGGTAGAGCCTTGTTGGAGGAAGTCTGTTACTATGTGTGGGCTTTGAGGTTTTCAGCTGGGCCCCACTCCCTGCTCCTGCTACTGTGTCTTCCCTGCCGACTGGGATGTCTTCCTTTTCATGGTGGACTTGACCCTCCTGGAACTGTGAGCCAAAATAAATAGTTTCTCCCTTAAGCTGCCTTTGTCAGGGTGTTTTGTCATTGCAATAGAAGTAACTAATTAAAAGTAACTAAAACACACTGGTCTCTGGTAAGACCTTTGTACTTTAACCCTTCTAGATCATTGTCAGGAATAAATTAGGTAGTATATGTGAAGAATAATGCCTTGTACTAATATTTTTTGTGTGAATCCTTCTAAGACCACTACTACTTCCCAACACACACACACACACACACAGACACACACAGGCATGTACACATATGCTTATGCATGTATACACCATATGCATACACATGTGTATACACACCAGCATGTACACACATGCACACACACACGGGTATATACAGGCATGTACACACATGCACACACGTATACACATGCACACACCAAATGTATACACACATATGTACATATCTGATTAGCCTTAAATCATCTAGCACATCAGATCTTCTTTTGTTCATCGCCTCTTCTTTTAAGATTCGACTGCTGAAACAACCGGGTCACAGTTCACATCAGTCTTCTTGCCCGATCGCTTGCCCAGGGCTGTAGTTAGCCAGCGGTGTCTCCACACAGCCAGGCTCACTACTTAATGGAAGACGTGTTGAGATGTTTTATAGAAGTTGATTACAGGCACTGTCTTGCATCCCAATTTCAGATTATTGGGAAACACTTGGAGGGGAAGTTTGGCTTGGGTCACAGCTTCTATTTGTAACCTCCTGATTCAGCTGGTCAAATCCAGCCTTATTGTCAAGACAGGAAATGCTGGGGTCCTCTGGAAAATGTCTTAATAATCTCTCCATTATTTATTCAAGATACTTGGCTAGCTCAATAGGGAATGACTTTTTCATTTGGAAATGTGTCATAGAATACCCTTGACAGGAAATGCGCTCGAGGGGCCTCTGTGTAGAGACGAGTCGGCTTTCTGGGCACACTCAGACCTGTCCAGCACAGTAGTTCTTTTGCCTTCTACAGACACCTTGAGCTTTCTGCCACCCCCACCCGTCACCCCTGACTTCACAGGTCCTGGTACCAATGTTTCATCAAATTCTACCTCAGAGTCACATTTCCCTTACTCTGGAGACAGCATGTGAACCACAGTGTCTTGCTATCCCACCACAAAATTTCCCACTCGCTTTCTCACACGTTTTACACCCATCTGACTACACGTGAGCTGCCCTTCCTCTTCATCTTACTGGTGCCTGTTTCACTCTTTCTGGATGACCCTCAGTTTGCACCTTCCCCACCGTTCCTGTGTGCTCTCCACAACTCTGCCCCGCCCCATGAGGCTCCCAGGCCCTGTGGGGGAAATGGGCAAGAGAATTATGAAAAAGAGCTGCCAGGTCTCTTCCCCCATGTCCAAGGAAGGCGCGCAGGGAGATGAGGGGAAGAAGAGAAGAGGAAACGGAGCCAGGGGAGGCTGGGCTTGGACGGGACTTGGGAACATTTCAAGGGTGACCTGTCAGGGACAGCTGGTACTGCGCGTGGGGTGGGGCTGAGCAAAGTAGCCCCAGGAGTGGTTCTAACGAGAAGGCGTCCATCACTGTGGCATTTTGAAGGAGGTTGCAGTGAACACAGAACTGCTCACAAGTATCTTTTTACAGTCTGCTGTGCATTCCCTATTGGAATAGGGAATAATATGTGAGACCTATTGAGTCTCTGCTTGTTTTAGGATTTACAAATGTGTATCCCAGAGCCTCCTACACCTACATACCAGAGACTGGTCTCCAGTAGCTTCCTGAAGGCAGGTCACCCGTGAGGCCCTGCCTCCATTTGGACAAATAATGACGACCCATCCACTTCTTATTTAAAGAAACATTGTCTCCTCACTCCAGGAAGGCTGAAAGTAGAAAATTCAGATGCAGCTCAGGATGTTGGCTGGGAGGTGGAAGCCTCAGCCCACCAGACACCAGGTCGAGTGACTGCCACACAACCACTGATTTCCCAGGAAATGTCGCCTGTGGGGTATATACTCCAAGCACAGGACAGAAGGACACGCTGTCCTCAGATGCCCACGAGCCAGTGGTTCAGCCTGGAAGCTGGGAATGGTGCAAGCTGGGAAGGTTAAAATCTGGACGATTAAAATCTCTCAGCATCTCTGCTGCTCTATCTGCGTTCCCTGGTTTCATTAGAAGATACAAAGAGCAATGGTCTCTCCTTTCCTAACTGATGGGACGAAGGAGCACGTGTTTATGGAGACATCTGAACAAGCCCCTGTCCCCAGGGTGGCAGAGAGTTTTGTATGAGTCAACTCTGGCCACTGGTTGCAAGCACGCAGAGCTGTCG
The DNA here is from genome assembly GCF_947179515.1 of Apodemus sylvaticus. Taxonomy (NCBI): domain Eukaryota; kingdom Metazoa; phylum Chordata; class Mammalia; order Rodentia; family Muridae; genus Apodemus; species Apodemus sylvaticus. Next base: position 155,603,175 of record NC_067476.1, on the reverse strand, counting down.
TTTTCGGTCAGTCTTCCCTCCCCCATACCCCAGAGGACACCTGGCTCTGTCTGGGGGATGTTTTTTGGTTGTTATACCCAGGATGGGTGACAAAGTACTAGTGGCATCTGGGAGTGTTGCTGCTATTCCAGGGTCTGCTATGCACTCTACAGGGTACAAGATAGCTTTTTGCAACAAAGAATTACCCAGATGCCAGCAATATGTTTGGTCTTCTTTGATGCCTAGTAGCAAACAAGCAAAACTGAATAAAAAACAAACAAGCAAACACCTCCCGTCCGTTAAGGAAATGGAGCTTTTAAGGTCACAAGACAAGCAAGGAGACACACCCATGAGTGAGTAAGGTCAAGAGAAGGAAATGGAGCTTTTAAGGTCACAGGACAAGCAAGCAGACACACAAGGTTGTGGTTGAGCTTTTTTCTTTGACTTAAACTACAAGTTTCAAGGGCAGCAACGGCATGGGTCTAGTTTATTGCCACATCCCCAGAGTTTAGAACAGTGTCGGCATAGGGCAGACATCCAGTATATGTCTGGTGAATTAGCGAATTGAGCTGTTGTGGGAACAACACAAGATGTTCTATCATGAAGCACTTATAATTTGTGTGTGTGTGTGTGTGTGTGTGTGTGTGTAAACCTACCTAAGGCTCAGGCATCTTGGAAGACAGGGAAGAAAGACTGTAGGAATCAGAGGACCAGGACATCTGCTATGAGGTCATATCTCCTAGATAGGACAGGGAAGTTGTACCTATGGAATCTCAACAAGACCAGCACAGTGACATCAGCTGATGTGCCAGCATGGATGGGGGAAATTTCACTAAGGCCTTATTCCTAGATGTCCTACAGGCAATCTCTGTCCTCTGAGAGAGGGTCAGGCTTCTCCAGGGATGAGTCCTCTCCTGTCATAGGTTATCCAATCCCAAGTTGTGAGCCCTGAACGTAGACACATGGGAGCAACACTAAATGGACTCAGTAATCATGCACACACGCATACGTGTGCACACACACACACACACACACACACACATACACACACACTCTTCAGGGGAAGAGGTCGTGAGTTTGAGAGGAAGTGAGAGGACATGGGTGGAGTTACGTGAGGGGGGAATGTGTGGATGTGTGGAAATGATGTAAATACCATTGCTGTCATAAAAAAAAAATCTCCAAAAAAAAATTAAATGAGAAAAACAAACCACAGTAAACACAATCACCTTACCACAGCTGTCCTTCCATGGTGGATGCCCCTCTCACACGCGCAAGGCTATGGTTTTAACTCCAGACCCTCAAACCGTACACCCACAAAGGATGAGAGAGCGGGCTCATTATTCATACAACACCCACACTTTCCCTTTTGTCAGTTAGACTAACTCACCCGCCTTGCCTTGCCCATCCTCCCTGAATGGACAATAGAGACCCCGGTAGTGGGCCCCTGAAAGAGGCTCGCCGTACTTCAGAGACTCCTCTAAGGACTGAGGAGACTCACTGAAGGCTGCGAACAGCACTGACTGTCACACACTCATCTCTCAGTTCTCCCTGGAATATATGCCAAGGGTCAAATTATCATTAGTACTACAATGAACATCTTCGTGCTAAAAACATATGTGTGACTCTAGATGCAGTAAGATGAGGTTCTGAAATATTAAACTATTGGATAGAATGTAATAATTACCTAGAGGCTTGAGGGATGGCTCAGTGGTTAAGAACACCAGCTGCTTTCCCAGAAGACTGAGGTTCAATTTTCAGCAACTATGTGGTGACCCACAACCACCTGTAACTCCAGTCCCTTGGCCTCCATGGGCACCTCAGGCACATGAGGGTAAAATACCCATGCACATAAGACAAAAAGGGAAAAACCCCATAAAAATACTTATCTTACTATTTTAATAGTGTTGCTTAAATATTAAGTGTGCCCTTTACTGTTGATCAATAACACAGTAATGAAGTCCCTAGGACATTCTACTTCTGGTGCTCACTTTTTTAAATCTTCATTTCATTTATTCATTCATTCATTCATTCATTGAGAGACAGGGTTTCTCTGGGTAGCCCTGGCTGTCCTGGAACCAACTGGTTTCCTAGACCATGCTGGCCTTGAACTCACTTAGATCTGCCTGCCTCTGCCTCCCTAGTGCCGGGAATTAAAGGTGCATGCCACCTCGCCCTGCCCCACCACCCATTTTTGATAAATAAAGTTTTATTGCAGCCTGGCACTGCTCACCCAGTTACTTATTGTCTATGGTTGTTTTCCTGCTACGTGGAAGCTTAGTAGTTACCATGGTAACCATATGGCTGGCAAAGGCAAAGATATTACCATGTGGCCCTTTATAGAAAAAGGTCATTGGCTTCTGTGGTAGCTAAAATCTAAGGACAAGGGATGATTCTGGCTGAATTTTATCAGGACAGATATCCCAAGCAGAGGTGTGTGGAGGGGGTACCTGAGAGAGAGAGTTAGAAGGTACACTGTGGCTAAGGGGGGCAGGATTTTGATTTCTCTCTTGTACAGAGGAACAGACAGACTGTTGATGCCTAAAGGTGCTTGCTTGGGTTTTCATGGTGGGCGAGGACATAGTGAAGTCCTCCCCTTCTCCTTTCCGCCATTGCCCAGTTTTCCAGGGTTCTTAGAATTCATTCTGGGTCGATAACTTCCTCCTCAAACTCCCTGTGTACACAGCAATGCTGTTCTATTATTCAAATTCTCCAAGATCAAGGACGTGAAATGAAGGCTGCCCCTGGCCCCCATAAGACATCTGAACAAATCTCACGGCTTCCAAATGTGACTGTGTCACCCTGGGATTAATACCAAGTAATCCAGTTCTAGCATCAAGACAGCGAAAATAAGCATTTACTCTCTCGGAAAATCATTTTATACTGATTACAAGTTGTAGCCTGTCACTGTGACGGGAATTGAAAATGTGTACATTTGCGAGGTTAATATTTTTCTCTAAAGCTGCCTTCTCCCCTGCCCCCACCTGCTCAAAAGGGACAGAGCTGGAAGTAAACATTTGTCCAGAGACAGCTGCCTGCTGACACACGGAGTCTAAGCAACGCCATGGAGAAACAAAGTAGCCATGGTCACAGGCCATCAAGGCTCAGGCGAGATCATTCAGTCCCCGGGCTCGCTCTTAGCAGAGAGAGCTTCAGCCTTGGGCCTTCAGCCTTGGGCCTGGCTTTTACTAGAGATGCTAGTCCAGCCTCTTCCTTAACTGTGGCAATGAATTTGCCTTGCCGGTGTCAACCCGTCTGCACTAGAAACCACAGCCTGGACACTTTCAACTGGTAAAGTGTTGGCTGAGCATGTGCGAGGCCTGAGTTCAGATCCCCGAACCCGTACAGAACGCTTCGTGTGACTGCAAATGCCTGAAAGCCCAGAATAAGGAAGATGAGACAGGAGGATGCCAAGCACTCTCTGACTAGCCAGTCTAGCTAAATCAGTAACTTCCAGGTCCAGTGAGAAATCTTATTTAAAAAAAATTAAAGGTCATCTGGGCATGCTTGCCGGCACATTCCTTTAATCCCAGCATCTAAGAAACAGGCACAGAGGGAGGCAGATGCCGTTTTGTTCAAAGCCAGCCTGGACTACATAGTGAGTTCCAGGCTAGCCAGGGGTACATAGCCTATAAAAAATTTGGGACTTGAAAGAGGAAAAAAAAAACCCTCTATGTTGACCTCTGTATGCACATGCATTCACCTGTGGGCACACACACATGCATGCAAATGTGAGCATGTATTCATATATACACACACTAAACAAAACACAAATAAACATAAATTTAGAGATGTTGAAAGCAGCAGTTAGCAAAGCCAACAAAGTGCAATTCGAAGTGTGGCCCCCTCCCACCTCCTTGCCCCACCCATGTCTCTGCTCTACTTCTTTCAGCCCAAGGAGCGCCAGCTTGCCAAACACCTGGAGTGGTGGGGTTTTTTTTTCCTCATTCACTCAATTTACAGAAAATCACCACCTCTGGGAAGCTGTCTGCGGTGATCTGAAGTTTGACTCAATTTCCCCTGGGCCCTCATCACCTTCTCAACACATGATGCTGATGTAGCCACAAACGAACTGGGCTCAAAGTTGTGACCAAATGAAAATAGTCTCCAAAAAGTCTATACCCCTAAAGCACCTCTTGGAAGCCCCTCAGCCCACCTTCCCCTCATCATGAATGATTTGTAGAATTCACTGTTCAGTCATTTTTGTGCTAATGCTTGGGAAACACTGAGCTATGCTGAAGAGAAGCAGGTGGGGCTCCTTCACTACCAAGCCTGGCCTTGGAGTGCCTGCCCTTGCCTTTAAAGAACACGCAGGGACAACGGGAGTCATGGTCACACACTCCACACACCCGGCTTCTCTGCGAAGCTTACTTCGTCTGCCTTAGTTAATTACACCTATATAATCTCACACTAAAGGGATTGGAAGACTTAAACTAGGCGATGTTCTAGAAACATCTAAACAGAGCCCCTCTCAGGTACATAGTAAATCCACAATTTTTTTGCACTGGATTGGGGACTGAACCCAGGGCCTTATGTATGGTAAACCAGCTTCTTGTGACCTGAGCCACATCTGTCTCTAGCTTCCCTTCACACAGCCTAACTCTGTCTGTCTGTCTGTCCATCCATCTGTCCATCCATTTATGATAGGGTCTCTCTATGTAGCCCTGGCTATCCTAGAATTAATTCGCTGCATAGACCAAGCTGGCTTCAAACTCACAGCAATCTGTCAGCCTTTCCTCCCGTGTGCTGGGATTAAACGGGTGCACCACCAGTCCTGGCTTTTTAGATTTAAATCTAAATCTGTTACTCTTGGAATTTTCTGGAGAAGTCCAGGGAAGGGTTTCTGTTTGCTTTCTTCTTTGTTTTGAGGCAGGGTTTCTCTGTGTAGCCTTGGCTGTTCTAGAAGTCACTCTGTAGACTAGGCTGGCTTTGAACTCATGTATATTCTCCTGTCTCCACCTACCAAGTGCTGGGATTAAAGATGTGAGCAATCACACCCTGTGTTTCTGTGTTTCTGTAACTGGCTTTTCTCCTGTGACTGCCTGGGTCTCTGATGTTGGCCTAGTCCCCAATACCTGTGTCACTACTGTGATTAGGTGGTTTTGTTGTTGTTGTTGATGATGGTGTTGTTGTTGTTGTTGGTGGTGGTTTTGGTGTTGTTGATTTTGGGGTTGGTGGTGCTGTAGTGTTGGTGGTGGTTTTGGTGTTGTTTGTGGTGTTGGATTTGGTGATGGTGGTGATAGTGGTGGTGGTGGTAATGGTGTTAGTTTGGTGGTGTTGATTGTGGTGGTGTTGGTGTTGGTGTGGTGGTAGTAGCATTGGTGTTGTTGTATGTGGTGTTGATATTGTTGTTGGTTTTGGTGTTGTTGAATTTGGTAGTATTGGTTTTGGTGTTGCTGTTAGTGTTGGTGTAATGATGGTGTTGGTTTTGGTGGTGGTGGTGCAGTGATGGTGGTGGTTTTGATAGTGCTGGGTTTGGTATTATTGTTGTTGGTTGTATAAGCATTTAATGTGTATTTCCCATTGAGCTGTGATAGTTGCAGCCAGAACTCCCTCCTCACTATTGGTTTTACTGATTTATCTGTTTTTGAGGTGAGGTCCAGCCTGACCTAGAGTTCGCCTTGCAAATGCTAGGATTACTGACACGTCACTTCATTTATTTTTATGTCCCAATGCCCAGCAGGGCATGGTGTTCCACTGAAGCAAATGAGCACGAGGTGGAGTCAGCCCAGCCTCGGTCGGCCTTACCTGCACTTTCAAAATCCTTAATAGAATCACTAGTAGAAATGGAAGACATGGTGTCTCCTGGGCTTAGAGCATCAGCTTAAAACACAATCTTAGACACACCAGAAATGCTCTTTAAGCACTTGCCTGGTTTATGCTGGGTCTTTCTGGCACCTTCAGAGGCAGTAAGTTTGCCTGGGGTTGCTAAGCTTCTTTGTCAAGAAATGCATAAAACATATGCTTGTTTTTAGACAGTTTTCATATGTAGCCCAGGGTGGCCTCGAGCTCAGATCCTGCAGTCCCAGCATCCCTGGTACTGGGATTAGAGGGGTGTGCTGCCATACCCCACTGTTGTTGTGTAATAACCTTAGTTTATCAGTCCTTCAGTGGTCGAATTTGTGCGGGAATTGCTGTGTCAAGTGACTTTGGGGTGTCTTAGTTATTCATTAGTTTTTCTATTGCTGTGACAAAACGCTATGACCAAAAAGTAAATTGGAAAGGAAAGGGTTTATTTGGCTTGTGCTTCCATATTGCTGTTCATTAGTGAAGGAAGTGAGGATAGGAACTCAAACAGGGCAGGAACCATTAGTGAAACCATTAGTGAAGGAAGTGAGGATAGGAACTCAAACAGATGCAGAGGCCATGGAGGGATGCTATGTACTGGCTTGCTCCTCATGGCTTGCTCAGCCTGCTTTCTTCTAGAGCCCGGACCACGAGCCCAGGGATGGTACCTCCCTCCTGACTCCTCCCCCAATCACTAATTAAGAAAGTGCTCTACAGGCTTGCCCCACAGCCTGGTGTTAGTCCAGGCTGCTTCCTCTCAGATGACTCTAGCTTAGTCAGGTTGACATACATCTAGCCAGCCCAGGGTGTAGGGATGCTTTCTACCTGAGACAGAGCCTGACTGTGAGGCTGACTTTTCCCTAGGTGGAGAACTGAGGACAAAGGGAGTTTGGACATCTCCCTGCCCTGCCTTGATTTACCCCTGCCAGCCTTCACTGATGGTGTAAACTGGCCAGTGGCGTTTTCCTTTGGCTGCTGTTTTGCCTTGTCCAGACAGGGGCATATAGGCAGCCAAATAAGGAAGTCCAAAGTTAGACTTCCAGAATATCTAGCACAGAACTGAGGGAGAACTAACCCTGTCTGAACATGGTCCTCAAATGAAGAGCCAGACAGGCAAAGAGGCTGCAGGAAACATGGCTGCCCCAGGTCTCCAGGCCACAGTCTCAGACATTTCAAACAGAAGGCATGGAAGGCTTATAATAGAAATGAGACCCTGGGTGAAGGTTGGGGTGGGGGCATAGATATTCCAGGAATTTGCAGCCAGAGCCTAATGAAAATCTGACAGAAAGCAACCTCTCCCCACTTTAAAAACCCTCTCTGTCCAGGCAGCCTCGTGGATTCAAAAGCCATGGGGGAGGAAGTAGCTGCCTTGTTGCAGCCTTTGACATCAGGGTGACCTCAGAAAGAGCTATTTAATTCCAAAGTACATCAACCGGCTATTCACACATAGGGAGGGGAAAAGAAAAGAATTTATATCCCTTTCATATATAAAAGGAAACAGATGTGATTTTCTTTACAAAAGAGCATTTCATTTAAAAAAAAAAAAGGGAAGGCAGAGTTAACATAACCATTATTCTCCATCACAGGAAAAGCCAACCCGGTTTGCCTGTCATTACAGAAGGTAGCGAAATCCTTCCATCCCGCGGTTTCTTGTAAACACTCCACCGCCTTCTGGGAGCGGGTCTCTGTTTCCCATCTCACACTGAAGCCATTTTCTTAGACTAACGTTTTCTATACACAGCTCAGATACAATGCAAACTCCGGGCATCCCAAAGGCAACGGGGCATTCGTTTATACTAAATCGGAAGTGTCACCCTTGGCAACCTGCAGCGGTGAAACATTTATTCAGGCTTGCATTCCTGGCACTTAGAATTATTTCTTTCATGCCTGATAGCCAAATTACAATATGGCAGGCTTCCCTGGAGCCATGGGATCATTAGTGCCAGCTCACAACATACTTTCAACTGATACGGCATTTCATGTACAGCTGCCAATCAAAAACTGGGATATGCAAATGAGGACGGGAGCCCCGGTGTACAGTTCCTGTACTGTGAGCTCCTCACAGATTTCCTTAATAACTAGCAGTCATTCCGCTGAGTGGAAGCAAAAAGAACACACAGGAAAATTCCCTCAGGAAACTGGTTGCAAGAGCCAGGATTTTTTTTTTCCCATTGATTTCCATATTTATTCTCTTGCTTGCCCTCTCTCTGTGTGTTTCTAAACAGGACGTCTAAAATACGGGAGCAGAGCTTGTTACATAAATACAGTCTTGTCATGGTGGTGGAAATGGTCAGGCCACATTAAGACGCTTGCAGCAGGCTCCGTTTCCGTAAGGGATTGGGGTCCCGGATCTTAGCGTGGGAGGCAGGCTCGCTGTGAGGCCGCTTGGCCCTGCAGGTCAAAACGCTGCCCCCTGAAAGATGGAGCTGGTCCTTGTCTGGGGAGGAGGTGCAGTATCTTCTGTGTTTTCTGGCCCCGCTTTCCTTTCCTCCCGGGCCCAGAGTCCTGCTTGCCACAGTCAGTTCTAGCCTTCCCAGGGGCTTGCTTTGTGATTCCGAGGCTCTCTAAGCCGTGGTCCAGGGCGGTGTTCTTCCTGTTTATCTCTACCAAGCCCAGTACCTGGACTAGCCGGAATGGACCAGCCTTACCTAAAGGAGCAGAACAGTGTTCCAGAACCTTGGATTTAAATGTGCGGTCTCACCGGGTACTGAAAAATGTGTCTGTTGAAAATGCTAATTACACCTTGGATTGATCATTACCTATTGTATACTTATCTCATAATGTGTCACCCTGTACCCGCAAATATACACGAGTTTTATGTATCAGGTAAAATGTAAACAAAAGAGTTATCAAGGTGGCTCAGCACTGGTTCACAAGAGCCCGGAGACCTAAGGTCAATCTCTGGAATCCACAGAAAGTTGCAGAGAGAACCACAGAGCTGTCCTCCATACTCACAAATATTAATAAATAAAAAATACAACCGTGTTAACACCGGCACCTGTGTATTCTCTAGGGGCAGTGAGGAGGTCCATCCCACCCACAGGTGGAGTGGATCTGAGCTCCCTAGCTGCCCACTGTGAGCCTGTGAGCGTGGGCCGCCCTCCCTACCCCCTGCTGTACCCAGGAGAACCCGCTGGGGTGGGGGTGGGGCACCACCGCTGTGGTCAGCCCCTTCCCTCCGACTTAGTGTCTGTGCGATGCTGACTTCAGTTCTCCTTTATTTTCCATTTCTGAGAAGCCATGAAATATCAAACGCTAATGATGTGACATTCCAAAGCGATAAAAATCCCTTTCAAGAAAGGCTTATCTGCTCTCTGTTTCCGGTCTCCATTTTCCTCCTACTCAGGGAATATGTTCCTTGTGTGTCGAGATCTGGCTGAGCCTTTTACTTTCACAAACGAGAAAATGGCCCATCGTTTAATTGCAGGTTTGGCTGTATTCTCTGCTTATGTCTAAAACGATTAAATGAAGGGAAGACGCTAATTAATGCGGGTACCCCAGGGCTCAAGGTACTGCAGTACTGCTACTACGTTTGAGTATGTCTGCTCCAGGAGCATTTTTACTTAAAACTGACTGAATCAGGCATCGTGATGATTTTATACAATTGAGTGAAGATCCAGAGAAGTCAAGGCTCCTCACTGAGGTCACACAGCTGGCAGTTAGTAAAAACCAGATCTAGTTTGTCCGAGGGGCAACTGACTTGCCCTCCGGGGCACAACCCAGAAACGCTGCTCACAAAACAGACACCAGAGCGAAAGAAAATGCATACCTCATGCCTCACGCCCTTCAACGAAATCATTGAAGGTGTTGTATTAAAATCCCAGTCCAATTTAAATAGATGTGTCAGCAAGTCAGGATTCCCAGAGCAACTCTGAAACTTCACATTTGATCTCCTCTCTTCCCAGAGCCACCCCTACCCCGCCGCCCGCCCAGGTCTCTCCCCTCTAGTAATGAATGACTTCCTTTCTCTCCCTGCCTTCCCTTCCTGATATTTGTCTGTAAGCAGGAGCCAGCCCCTGGCTCTTCCAACTGTGTATTCCTCACATAAATTTTCCTGTGTTCCTGGAGGAAACCCTCGCCTCTCACAGCTCCTCGGGGGCCTGGTTAGCTCTTACATCTCCCCCTGGCTAAGGTCATCTTCCCCCCTCCCCCTCTGGAGGTCTGCTGGGGCCACAGATCTGATGTTACCAAGTTTTCAAAACAGCAAAAGCATACAAGGCAGAGCCCAGGGTGGAGGTCACATGTCACCCAGAGGAGTGTTCTGGGAAAGCGTCAAATGGTGGATATCGGATCTGGTTATGTTCTGAACTTATATTAAGCTCTTTGCTTACTGTGGCACATTTCCAGAATCTAAGAGATCAGTCAGTAAGGGCAAATAAACGGGAGGACGGAGGAACGGTCAGACACTGAGTTGCAGTTTTGTTTTGTTTTTTTTCCTTTTTAAGTCAAACCATCATAAAAACAAAAGGCACGGATTGAATTATTCCCAAAGAATTTCTGCAGTGTGTTTCAGGGTTGGGGCCATGTTTATCCTGACTACTTGCTGTTAATATGAGGCATGATGCCTGTTACCTCATAGTGTTTTTCACTGAGTGTAAGGAAGGGACCTGCAGCCCGCTGTGCGGAGGGAGATGAGGAGACTGAGAAGGCAGGACTCATGTAAGCTCACAGTCCTGCGTCGCACAGAAGCCGGATGCCCCAGTCTCCCATATGGTAGCTTCTCTCTCTAAGCCTGGAGTCACAGAGTGTGACTACTAATCTCTGTGACTCTATGACTCGAGTCCCTGAAGAACTGAAGGATGGAATCCAAGCAGGACATGAATGCCCCGGGGAGGCAGGGCCTACCAGGGAAATGCTGCAGGGCCCAGGAGGAGCAGTCTGCGTCCACTTTCTTGATCCTTCTCCTTTTTCTCTGGCCAGGCCTTCCTCCCACTGCTCTCTGCTCCTCAGGCTCTGTGTGGCCCTGGCCTGTGTGCTGGGTGCTTGGCAGGTGTATGGCTTGTCCTCCCGGCCCCCTCCCTGGTTATCTGTCTGTTTTAACCTTTCTTTGTCTGGCAGGAATGCATGAGGGAGGAACTGAAGGATGGAGGATCCAAACCTTGAGCCTTTGAAAGCCAAAGGCCACAAATCCAGGACACACAGTGTTATCCAACCCAATCTTTATCCTTGCTCAAGACCCAGGCCTGAGCTGGTAAAAGCATCAGATTTGTGGAGGAAGAAAAGACTCAGGAGAACAAGAGCGTGGGCCTCTCGGGTGGATCAGGAGAACGGACTCTGATTCAGCTGCCAGCCCATCCCTGGTGGGTTAGGGTTAGGGTTAGGTAGGGGACAGGGATTTTCTTTTTTCTTTTCTTTTCTTTTCTTTTCTTTTCTTTTCTTCTCTTCTCTTTTCTTTTTTTGAGACAGGGTTTCTCTGTTTAGTCCTGGCTGTCCTGGAATTCACTCTGTAGACCAGGCTGGCCTTGAACTCAGAGACAGGGGTTTTCTTGAAGCAACTGCAGACTCCGGGGAGATGTCCAGCCTGTGGCTGCGGAAAGCCCCTTGGTCCTCTACCTGTCTTGTCCTGATCCTATCTGTCTTGGCTTTAAACTGGCTTCTGGAGAAATAACAGTCTCCCTAGTTTCCAGGGAGAGGATGGAATTTACCCGGGAAGAGGAGAGAGCTGTCAGGTAACAAAAGAGCCCGTAGAAGATCAGAAGAGGCTGGGGGGTGACGATGGGTTGGGGGAGACTATGGGTTGGGGGAGACTATGACTTGGGTGTGACTATGGGTTGGGGGAGACTATGACTTGGGTGTGACTATGGGTTGGGGGAGACTATGGGTTGGGGGAGACTATGACTTGGGGGAGACTATGGGTTGGGGGAGACTATGGATTGGGGGTGACTATGGGTTGGGGGTGACTATGACTTGGGGGAGACTATAGGCTGGGGGTGACTATGGGTTGGGGGAGACTATGGGTTGGGGGTGACTATTGGCTGGGAATGGGGATGAGTCAGCCGATGTCAGCATAGGGAGAAAAGACCAGGTGATGGGTCAGCTGTGAGCTCCTGGGGACACCAAGGCTCTGGGTAGGAAATGGCAGGAGGTCCCTTGAGAATGCAGAGCATCTGAGATCAGCGAGTGGGAAAAACTTTTGACATACCACAACTCTACAGACTAAGGTGTTTTCTTCTAGACCTAATGCAGTTCCAGGGGAGGAATGTTCACAGCCTGAGAAATGAAGGCAGCTATGTATACAAAGGCCGTGAATCAGGAAAAGCCATTCCCGATTCAGGCTTACTTAATTTTACTTACTCATTTTGCCTACTGTGGAGCCTTTTGCCCAGTACTGTAATGGTCAAGACAACGTCTAAAAATTATCATCATAATCACCATTAAAAATTAATTTTTGGTCAGGGTTCTATGTAGCCTCCGGCTCAGTAGGTAGCATAGAGTGACCTTGATCTCCTGTTCTTCCTGTTCTTCCCATCACCTGAGTGCCATGATTAGAGATGTGTCTCACCACATGGGATTACATGGTGCTGGGGATTGAACCCAGGGCTTGGTGCATGCTTAGCAAGTGCTCTGTTAACTGAACCACACACCTAACTCCTACTCAGTATACAGTTTAAATGAATGAACAATTGGATGCTAATACAATTGGAACACACACACATAGACACACATATACGCGCATATGCGCACACATTCTATATTAGCACTAGGTGGTGAACGTCAAATGTGAAGCAAATGTTTATTTTATTTAAATTATTATTATTATTATTATTATTATTATGCCTGCAGAATACCAGTGGATGGTTTATAGCACCCCAGGGTGTTCTGGCATTTGTAATTGAACACAGCTCAGTTGTGAGTTCAGTAGAGAGAGAAGAAGGTTATATAGGCCCGTGTTGAACTCAAACATGCCCCAAGTAGCCTTAGAACTGTAGCCGCTCACTTATCCCGCATATGTGAAGATATGAAAACTTTTCTCCTCCATGAAACTGATCTGCTTTGGGTGGTAGCAGCGAATGAAAGGAAAGATCTAGAAAACAGCCCCAATGCCTTAGGAATTAAATCCCTCTCCCTGGGGGAGACGGGTCCAAGTTTGTCTGACTAGTCTGGAAATTAGTCTCTCAAAACTCACTTTTGACAGACCCAAACTGCTCAGCGGACGCCCATTTCTCTCCCCAAGTGTTTGTCCATGGCCGACTGTGCTTCTCTTAGCTCAGCAGTTTTTCCGCCTTGGCTTCTGGTGTTCCAGGAGGGAAATCTATGGCCAGATCATAAAGCTTCTAGAAGGAGCAGGGATATTTGTCATAGATGTCTCTGGTAATTCTTAAGCACCAAGCCCTTTGGAAGGAAGCCATCTTTCCCCCTGGAGTCTTGGTGTTACTTTGACTTTTTTCCCTTTTCCATGGTGTCAAAGGTTCCCATTAGATTCTCTCCCATTTGATTTAATTGCAGCTTAATTCTTGAAACATTGCTTCAGTTAGATATCATAGTTTATGACAACAAGGGTGTCTACTTCCAGTTTTCTGAGCCCACTCATCTTCTCCACTCTGGGAACTTCTGACATAAGGTGTATCTGAGATACCACATCTGTTAGCCCTTCTACATTGCTTCCCCGGATCTAGACTTGAGCCACTAATGAATGAAATGAAACTTATGAATGAATGAATGAAATTTATGAATGAATGAATGAACGAATGAAAGCTTAACTCATTTATCCATTCGCAGTATCTTGTCACGGTTCTTTGGTGGCGCTAGCTCAAATCTAGGTGGGAAAGGAGAGGCCAACTAAAGACAGAACGGACAAAACCTATGTAACTCTGGTTGCCGTGGGCTGTATGCTCAGGATCCACTTGTCTCTGTGCCCTTGGAGCTGGGGTCACACGAATGCTCAGGACATGTGACTTGTTATGTGGGTGCTGGGATCAGAACTCTCGTCCTCAAGATTGTGCAGCAAGCACCCTTAATCACCAAGCCCTCTCCCCAGCCTCTTAACTCACGTTTGAAAGCGTAAATACCTCCTTTGGCCTGGCCTAACCAGCATCCACAGAAGGTCAGTCTCCATGTGGTAGTGATGTAGTTAAAACATCCATTCAAATAAATCTATAATCAAGAAATGGACAGTTCGGGTACAAGTATCTGTTCGTCATAAAGCCACGAATATTCTCGTTTATTACCTGAGGTACAACCATCTTGTTTGGGGAAGTCATGATATGATTTCCAAACACGTTAATTGAATTTCCTGTGGCGGGGGATGTCAAGGATTTAATTTTGTTATGAGTGCCCAGGCTTGGCGAGGGAGGGAACTTGCCAAGACTGAAGATAACAAAATAGGGGAACTTTGAGTTTCCTTTGAAGTTTAAGGTGTGGGAAATTAAAATTTTTATTCTACATTTATTTATTTATTTTTGTGGGTGAGTATGTGTGCACGTGTGCGCATGCATGAGTGTGTCCATGTGTGCACATGTGTGGGTGTGTGCATTGTGCACATACACGGGAGTACACATACACGGGTGTGTGGGAGTGCGCGTGTGTGTACACGTGTGTGGGTGTGTGAGTATGTATGTGCACATGTGTGGGTGTGAAATTTTCTTACTGGAAATGGAGAACATACATACCGAAGATGTCACCTCAACCAGGGGTCAGCGACGTGTGGCCGTGTGGAATGAGACAAGTTTTGGGAACTGGAACTTTATGGATGACATACGTTCTTTTCTGGAATGTTTACAGGCGGGAGGGGAGAGCTTAAGAGCAATGGAGACCGTTAGGTCCTAGAAGCTAAGGGTTCACCAGTCCTTCACAGACAGTATCTTACAGCCGGAAGGTTCTGGATGACCCGGAAGCAATAAGGACCAGCTCTGCGGTCCCTATCCTGCTGAGAGAGCTCTAGCTGCTGCAGGGCTTAGAGAAAGCCGGACAAAGACGTGAGACTCCCCAGTCCGCAGCAAGAAGGAACGTTAAGGCACAGGAGACTTAAGGCTCATATTTTAAAGTTCTTACTTATTGTAGTAATCTCCGTTGTGGGTTCCATGATGGGATTTCTTTGTATTGTGTACATAATGAATATTGTCCACACTCCCTCGTTTTTTTCAGTTCCTTCCTTCCTCTACATGGTCCAATGGACTCATGCATTGAATATTTTTCAAATGATGAAACACAAGCAGGTGTTAAGTCTATATGACAGTCAACATCCTCAGCCCTCAGGGAGATCCGGGAAAGTAAGGGGCGGGTTTGCGGAGGGTGGGGCGGGTTTGTGGAGGGTCAATTCTTCACAGTGGGACTACTGGTTAGTTCTGTCAACTTGCCACGACCTAGAATCATCTGAGATGAGAGTCTCTGGAGGGATTTCCTGGGCAGTCTGTGAGGAATTGTTTTGTTAATTGATGTACCAACACCTGGCTCTCTTGTGGGTGGCGCCATTCCCTAGGCTAGGGGTCCTGAGCTATGTCAGGCAGGGAAAGCTACATGAAAACTAGCAAGGAAGAGGATGGGCACATTTGCTCTTGGCTGTGCGCATGTGTGACTAGGCTTCTCAAGCTGCTGCCTGCTGCTGCTATGACTTCCGGCCTGATAGCCTTTGACCCGGAACTGCAACCCAAAGGGACCCTTTACCTCCCTGTACTGTTTCTGGCTAAGGCGTTCCATCACATTCGCATTAAGGACACCGGAACAGTGGGACAAATAAGGGACTGGAACCTTAAAACTCCCTTCAGGGAAGGACACTCTTTCAACAACCCAACTCCCTCCCCTTCTCATTATGCCCCACCTCAAAGGGTTCCTTAAGGCTAATATATTGGAATGGAGGCCACCTCACAGAGAGACACTGTATATCCCATCAGGAAGAATGCCTTACTGATGATATGTAGGAAGGGGATGTTCTGGAAGGGGATATAAAATATTGCGCTATCAGAGAGACATCATACAAGGCCTGGTCAAGAGATACACTAAGTTCTTGATGCCTCAGGCTTCCCTGAAGGCACGTGTATACTCCGGTTACGATTCTGCAAAGCATGCTGACACACATGTGTGAGGAATGAAGACGGCTATGGATCTATGTGGGGCTCCCCAGAAAGAAGCGGGTTTATTACCACTCCTTCCGTCTGGCTGCTGTGTGCAACATAAGGTAAGTGACTTGCAAAGGCAAGTTCCGGGGAACTTTGCAATCCTGTGGGTCTTTGAGCAGAAACCACTGGAGGAATTCTGTGATTCCTAGCCCGAGCCACCCTGTTGTGAAGAAGCCAAACGAGTAGCTGGGTTTTGAGAAGGCGTGTGAGGCAGAGGCATGGAGGCGGATGGGTACATCCTTCTCACGTGATTGAGATTTCCCGAGTGCTGACCGCTGGATTGAGGACCGCGGATGGATGGCGCCTGGTCCAACACCATCCTTCCCACTGCATCTTATCGACCGCTCTTCCTGTCTGCTGGCCTCTGGTTTTAGCACAAACGGCCTTGTCCTGGGACCTCTTCACTTCGGAGAAAACTGGGAACTTGGAGCCTTCTTCTGGTGGATCTTCCCGTCTAGAATGCCCCGCCCTTAGCTGACTTCTTCCTGCAGTTTATTTTCTCAGGGTATTTTTCTCCGTCGCCCAGGAGGTCCAAGGCGAGGCGCCATGGCTGCAGCTCTGTGTCGATCAGATCGCCTTCTTATTAGCACCAGATCAGTAGGCACACGTGAGTGTTTCCTCCCTCACTCAGCATGAGAGGTGTGGTCTGGAGGATGGGTTGTCACTGACTTTATTACAACTTTAAAAAAAACTACTTATTTTATGTATGTGAGTACACTGTCGCTGTCTTCAGACACACCAGAAGAGGGTGTCGGACCCCATGACAGATGGTTGTGACCACCATGTGGTTGCTGGGAATTGGACTCAGGACCTCTGGAAGAGCGGTCAGTGCTCTTACCCGCTGAGCCATCTGTCCAGCCCATCACTTAATTTTTAAAACGAATGATTATTATTTATTTACGAATTGTCAGGCTCGTTTTAAATTTTAGTTGTATCTCTAAGTGCATGCGTGCGTGTGTGAGTGCATGTGTGTGTGTGTGTGTGTGTGTGTGAGTGCATGCATGCGTGCATGCATGTGTGTGTTTGTGTGTGTGTGTGTATTGTGTGCCCTGGAGGCCACAAAAGGGCATTTTGTCCCCTGAAGAGAGAGTCTCAGGCAGTTAGTTTCAAGATGCCTGAGAGGACACTAAGAGCTGAACTCCGGTCCTCTAAAAGAACAGTGTGTGTTCTTAACCACTGAGCCATTTCTCCAGTCCCAAGGCCAGGTCTTTCTATGTAACCCAGGCTGGCTCTGAATTCATGATCCTCCTGCCTCAGCCTCCCTGACATTAGGATGATGATGTAGCCAGCTATGTTGGTTGCCTGTGTGTGCTTTTCCTGGAGAGATAATGCCTTTGACACAGCAGGGACTCAATAATTGCAGGCATAAAATACAGTGGCACATATGTATGGAAAGTTTTATGGAATCTATTATTTTGTACACTATCAAAAACTTTTTGAACAGAAAACAGACGAAGACAGGCGTCAATGAGCAGTGAAGGCACAATGGTGGGATCAACTCAAGCTCAGAACCACAGTGCAAACTCCCTAGCCTGAGGCACAGGTACAAAGGTAAGCATGCCCTTCCCCGCCCTGCTTCCCGATCTTCTTAGAGACAGGCTCTCCCTGTATCCTAGGCTGTCCGTGAACTCACTACATAGCCAAGGAGGACCATGGATTTTTCACTCTGCCTCCATCACCCGATTCCCAAGTGAGTGCGTATGCGCGCACATGCGCCCTCTACTTTGCCTTTGATACAGGTTCCCACTTAGACCTTGGAGCTTGCCTATTGGACTGTGCGAGCTCATCATGGAGACCTAGATATTCCAAAGGTCACCCCCTTGGTAAGGTTCCAAGTTTGCACCAGCATGCCTGGCCTTTTAACTGATTTCTAGGCTCGTTCGAGTTCATCCAGCGAGCACTTTACTGGCTGAAACATTTCCTTAGGTCTCCCGTCCCTTCTTCCCTCCTTGCTGTTTTCCTTATTGAGACAAGGACTTTCTCTATACTGTTCTGCAATTCACCACGGGGCTCAGGCTGGCCTTGAACTCATGGCGCTTCCCGCCTTAACCTTCTGAGATTTGTGACTCTGGGCACACGCCGCCATTTTAAAAACATGATTATTTTTAACGTCAAGGCTCCCTCTCAATATATGTAGCACGCATGCCGTGCTTGGGAGAGCAGGCATGTAACCAAAGAAAAGCTGCTTTCCTTTTAACGAAGTCAATGGGAGTTGTTACCGTGACATGACCTGTAACCCAGGAAGGAGTACAGGTAGCCACATGGAGTCTCTACACAGGTTGGAATTTGAGAATAAGGACCTGTAGCTTGGAATTGTGAGGGCATTTCACTCAAGATCCTGGAGCCGTCTTCTTTCTGCTTTTGCTACCATCCCACAAACAAGCCATCAGTTAACGAGCCTTCTTGGCTTAAACTTTGAGGGCCACCCCCATCCTGTTGTCCTAAGTATTAAGTGCCCACCCCTCCCCCTCTCTCCCCTCCCCCGGATTGATACTACTGCTCTCTCTGTGGTTCCCTCAAGGACACTGGACCAGAAGAAAGCCATCTGTAGCCAGTTATTATGTCCAAGATACGAATAAGCTCTCATTAGGGAAATAAGGAGCCAGGCAATTTAAATACTTAGAATATTTGGTACACAAAGGATAAGCTACGAAGAAGGCCCAAAAGGCAGGAGTGGCCTCAGAATAACATCTAAGGTCGGAATCAGATCGCACCCTTTAAAATCCTGCCAGACATATTCTCTTCATAATTTATCACCCCTCTCGGACATGGCGCACAGAATGATTTCTAAATCGATATCATATATGAGTCAATACCCAATCAGTGAGGCTTCTTGCACATGTTTGGAATTACAGAAGATACAGATAGAGCTCAAATCACATCATTATCTAATCTTACACCCAAACATGGCCGCCAAGAATGGCCCCACCAACCAAAAGTCATTCTGTCTCTGTCTCTGTCTCCGTCTCCATCTCTCTCTCTCTCTCTCTCTCTCTCTCTCTCTCTCTCTCTCTCTCTCTCTCTGTGTGTGTGTGTGTGTGTGTGGTTTTTCCAGTTTCCTCCCAAAGACATCCATATTCTCAGCTTGGCTGCATTTTGTTGTGCAAAGCAGCTAAAAAAAATTAAAAGACTCATCAGAAATGTGACTTGATAGGGAACCAGAGAACCAGAAAAAGCCAGAGGTGAGGGTGACTGGGAAGGGGGCTGGCATTTTATTTATTTATTTATTTATTGCTTACAGTTATATCTGGACAGAGGAGGTACAGCTGAGGGCTGTCTTTTCTCCTGAAGGCTCCACATCATGACTTTAAGAGAGATATTTAAGCAGGTGGGCTGAGGTTTACAAATACCAGAGGGAGGGGTGCATCTACTTCTCCCCTTCCCTATCAAATACTGGCCACTAATGACAGCCAAAACTGCATAGTAAGTTGGCATGAGAGTTTGGAAGTTGATACCAGGCTTCTTTCTGGTTTTAATATGCTCAGTCCACAAACGTATTTAGTAGGTTTATACATGTTTCATATTCTCCCAATCTCTCTCTCTCTCTCTCTCTCTCTCTCTCTCTCTCTCTCTCTCTCTCTCTCTCATCCTTTCTCAGGCTTTCATGCATCCCAGGCTAGCCTAAACAGAGCTGAGCATGATCTTGAACTCATGATCCTCTGGCCTCTACTTCCTGTATTGCTAGGACAACAGGAGTGTATCTGAGTTTTCTCATTTTCAAATTTTATTTTGAAATGAGATAGCTGCTAGTATTAACCAACAGAGAAACTCTACTCTCAAATTCTCTCTCTCTCTCTCTCTCTCTCTCTCTCTCTTGACGTAATCCTACTCTTCCTTCCCATGTGGAGACTGACCAGGCACCTTCCTCAGAGGGCTTAGAACAGCCCCACGCTCCGTCTCCCTTAGGTGAGCTGGCTGTGACCTTCACTGGTCTTGAGAGTCTCAAAAAACTCACCTCACTTTAGACGCTAGAAAGGTAGGGCCCTGAAATAGAAACTTCCGTGCCCAATGTTGCCCAGCGTGTCTGCGGGGACGCCAGCTTTTGTATCCTCCACTTCCTTCCGCACCTCGCCATTTCCACCTACAGAATGCCACAAGATGTTTCCCACTACAGACATCCCCAGACTTCTAGAATGAGCCGACCAGGTTTAAAAAAGTTTTAAAGACACCGACAAGGCTTTCCAACATTTAATTTTGCCAAGGAGGATTTTTTTTAAAAAGAACTCTGCATTACCATATTTCCATTAAAGAACAAGGTAGCACAAGACACATGCATCTGCATGCTGGTCCAAACTCACTTGGCTCTAAAGTTTCTGTCTCTGTAAAGCTCATCTCCTTCCCAACGCCGGCTCGCCACGCTGGCTCACCGTGCGCCCGCACAATTCCATCTGGCCGGTCTTACATACAGGTCATTGCTGGCCCCAGGGACTTCTTAACTGTTCTCTGTCCCTGGTCACCTTCCCCAGCCGGCTTTAAGCCTTGGTTCCTAAATTCACTCAGTGGGTGTGAGGGCACCGCCCCTCTCCAAGCAGGCTTTTCCCTAAGCACTGCCCCTCCGTGCCCTTTCGCTTGCTTCTCTTATGGTCCTTAACGATGCCACACATGGTCCATAGTTATTGTTTATTCGCTGTCTCTTCCCACTACAGTAAGAACTGCAGAAGCAAGAGGGTTCTGGTTTCTTCCAGGCCTTGTGTAGTGCCTGCCACACAGATGAGTCTCCAAACAGTTCATCAGATTGAACAAACTAGATATATCGAGTATATTCCCCTAGTCAGAAAAGGGTCACCATTACGCTTATTTCCACTCGTTTCGCTCATGAGAAATGAAAATACCATCCATGCGTGTTCATTTCCTGGATAGCATCATGAAAACAAAAATCACCACGGAGTCCGACATCCTGCTGGCGGAAAGGATTGGTTCAGCAATGACAGTCAAATGTGTGACAATCTTAGGACCTCAGGACTCAATCTCTCATAAATAATCTTGCTCCCAGCTATCAAGAGGATCAAACCCCAGAAAGAAAGTGACTGTTGGTCAGCACTGGAAAGACGGCTCAGCAGTTACAGGAGGATTTACAGAAGGCTGGTTCTAGCACCTATGTTAGACAGCTCACAACTACCCATAACTCCAGCGTTAGGGGATCTGACGCCCTCTTCTGGACTCTTCGAGAACTGTGCATGCATACACACACACACACACACACACACACACACACACAAATATTTGGGGGCTTTCTTCACGCTACATAGTGACCTTTTGTCCCCGACCAGGAAGAAAACTCCACAAACAGAGAGAGGGAAGAAGGAACAGAGGAAAGAGGAAGGGAAGAATTGTCCTGCTGTGTAACCGTGCGTGCATGTGTAAGTGCGGGCATTTGGGGCATGGCACATGTGGCAGTCAGAGGACAGCCTTCAGGGGTCTGTCTTCCCTTGCCACATTGTTCTGAACAGAGTTGGATATTATAATTTTGATTATAATTATTATTAGATAATGTCTCATTAGCCGGGTTGGCTAGCTTCTGAACATGTCTTCCACCTCCCCTGGAGATGCTGTGACCACAGGTGTGTGCGCTACTAAAACCTGGTCTTACACGGTTCAGGGCCCCAGACTAAGGTTGGCAGAGTGTTGTGGCGGGTAGGGTTGCACCGTGGGTACCAGGTCCTGTCCCGGTCCCTGTGGTGTAAGTGACTTGTCATACAAAGTCCACAGTGAAGACGATTCAGTCTGATCAGGAAGAATGAAGTGCTTGGAGAATTGGCGACATTTAAAATCATTGAGCACCCCCAAAAACCCAGGCATGGTACAAGACAGATAAGAGTCACAGACAGGACTGGAACCTGGTTGTCTACCCTTGAAGATGTCTGCCTTGGCTATGCTGTGTCTCAGGTCCTCCCTCTGCAGAGCTGAACTGACACGCTCAGCACCTCATGGAATAGTGGCCGAGAACAATTGAGATAACCATGGCAAACTCCTCTGCAGCAGGAGTTGAGTATCGGTGGCTGTCACTAGTGGTATTTGCAAAGACGCTTGGCTCTATCCTTCCAAGACCATGAAATAACAAAAGCCACCGGCCAAAGGGGACATAGGGCAGAGCGTGTCTGTCCACCCCACATCAAGGACAACAGGAGCCACATCTGATTTGGAAGGGTCTCTTCTGACTTGCCACACCCTTGGCATTGTGTCTGTACTGGCTAGTTTTGTGTGTCAACTTGACACAGGCTGGAGTTATCACAGAGAAAGGAGTTTCAGTTGGGGAAATGCCTCCATGAGATCCAGCTGTGGGGCATTTTCTCAATTAGTGATCAAGTGGTGAGGGCCCCTTGTGGGTGGTTCCACCTTTGGGCTGGTATTCTTGGGTTCTATAAGAGAGCAGGCTAAGCAAGCCAGGGGAAGCAAGCCAGTAAGAAACATCCCTCCATGGCCTCTGCATCAGCTCCTGCTTCCTGACCTGCTTGAGTTCCAGTCCTGACTTCCTTTAGTGATGAACTGCAACGTAGAAGTGTAAGCTGAATAAACCCTTTCCTCCCCAATTTGCTTCTTGGTCATGATGTTTGTGCAGGAATAGAAACCCTGACTAAGACAAATTGGTACCAGCGTAGTGGGGTATTCCTGTGACAACCTGACCATGTTTTGGGGAGGATTGTGGAAGGACTTTGGAACTTTGAGCTAGAAAAGCTGTGGAAAGTTCTGTAGGAGCTTGGAAGACAATGCTATGAACAGTGCAGAAGATGGAGGCATGGCTTGTGAAATTTCAGAGGGAAGATTAAAGACTCTTACAGTGGCCATGTTTTGATTGTGAAGATTCTGTGGTTTTGGTTAGCTGGGGCTGAAGAATCAGCTGTAAGTAACAAGATACCAGAACCACTAAAGCAATCCTTTGTGTTACTGGGACTATTGATGCTGGTTAGCTGGAGCTAAGAAATTAGTGGTGATTAAGAAGAGACCAGCATCACTGAGATGAAATTTTCTTGGAAGTGTTTTCTGAGAGCACAGAGAGTGTGTTCCAGAGATAGCCATAGTTGTATTTTGTGCTGTGGCTGGACTTGGTACTGTGTAAGAGTCACCCAGATGGTACTGGTTTTGAAGGCATGAAGAGGTCATGAAGAGCAGTTGAGGCTCTTGGCACAGTGAGAGGCCACAGAAGGCCATTGGTGAAGGTGCAGCCTCAGTTGCAATTGATGGCCCAGGACTTCAAGGTGTCATGCATAGGAGCAGAGGCTTGTCACCCTGATGAGAGCCTATGAGAGGCTGTTGGTGAAGCCTAATTACAGTGGAAGATAGCAGCGTTTTGGAGATGCCAGTACCATGCCATGACCACCAAGAATGGCAGCAGCAGTGGAGTACAGGCAGCTGGAGCCTAGAAGACAAGCTGTGTGCTATAAAGGGCAGAGCTGAAGAAGTGACCCAAGCCCTTGGAGGAGCCCAGAAGATCGTGAGTTGGATCCCAGACATTGAACTATTGGAGTTTGAGTTTTGCTTTGGTTGTGACTGTTTCCTGATGTTTCCCTCTTGAAGGAAGAAAGTATTTTAATGGAGCCCACAGTTGAGAGACTTTGAATTTTTAAAAGACTTTGGATTTTAAATATATTGGATATTTTAAGGTGATTGAACTTTTAATATGTAAAGACTGTGGGACTTTTAAAGTAATTTAGATCTTGGGGATGAATAAGAAAGTAAGGGTTGAGGCTTAATAATGATGTGTTTGTGTGTCAAGTTGACAAGGGGTCAATTGTACTGGCTAGTTTCATGTGTCAACTTGACACAGGCTGGAGTTATCACAGAGAAAGGAGTTTCATTTGGGGATGTGCCTCCATGAGATCCAGCTGTGGGGCATTTTCTCAATTAGTGATCAAGTGGTGAGGGCCCCTTGTGGGTGGTTCTACCTTTGGGCTGGTGCTCTTGGGTTCTATAAGAGAGCAGGCTAAGCAAGCCAGGGGAAGCAAGCCAGTAAGGAACATCCCTCCATGGCCTCTGCATCAGCTCCTGCTTCCTGACCTGCTTGAGTTCCAGTCCTGACTTCCTTTAGTGATGAACTGCAATGTGGAAGTGTAAGCTGAATAAACCCTTTCCTCCCCAACTTGCTTCTTGGTCATGATGTTTGTGCAGGAATAGAAACCCTGACTAAGACAGTGTCACTCATTTAAATTCTTTGACAATCTTTTGTGGTGTCTTCAGGAAAAGGAAAATGAACTGTGGTGGCCAACCATTATCGACAAAGCTAAGAGGTAGCCCTGGCACTAGATTACAGCCAGCCAGACCTTCGCAATAACGTATCTTTCACCATTAGGGAAATCAGCCTGCATGCTTGCACACACAGAAGTGGAACCTTTATCTCCTTAAAAAGGCAGATAAGGCAGCAGGAATGTGGCTGGCACCCAAGAGCATGGCTCTCACGTATAACGTCCTCCAACTGTGACCCAGCACCTCATCATCAGTGACAACACTGAGCCTAGCATGGCTTATAGGGCCAGCCACTCAAGAGGCTGGACAGGAAGACCACTTGAGCCCAGGGGTTTGAAACCAATCTGGGTAACACAGGAAGATCCCACATCAACACAAAACACAACAAACAAATCTTGTGATTAGTCCTCACTCTCTAATCTTCATTACAAGAGATAGATATAGACAGATATTGTCTTAGTCAGGGTTTCTATTCCTGCCCAAACATCATGACCAAGAAGCAAGTTGTGGAGGAAAGGGTTTATTGAGCTTATACTTCCACATTGCTGTTCATCACTAAAGGAAGTCAGGACTGAAACTCAAGCAGGTCAGGAAGCAGGAGCTGATGCAGAGGCCATGGAGGGATGTTTCTTACTGGCTTGCTTCCCCTGGCTTACTCAGCCTGCTCTCTTATAGAACCCAAGAATACCAGTCCAGGGATGGCACCACCCACAAGGGGCCCGCCCCACCTTGATCACTAATTGAGAAAATGCCCCACAGCTGGATCTCATGGAGGCATTTCCTCAACTGAAGCTTCTTTCTTTGTGATAACTCCAACCTGTGTCAAGTTGACACAAAACCAGCCAGTACAGATATAGATGATAGACAGGTAGAAAGACATAGATGATTGAGATAGATAGATAGATAGATAGATAGATAGATAGATAGATAGATAGATAGACAGACAGAAACATTCTTAAACTATGGCTGTTGTTGGGACTAGATGACTTAATTTCTAGTACTGATGAGGGAATTTGAAGAACTTCGCCTCCACAGTGGACAATGAACCCTCGCCCTTGGCGACTTATCCAGATAGCTCTTCTGAGATGGACGAGCCGTCCTTCTCACCAGGTGAGGCGGAATGTGGACACCACACTGCTTCAGTGCAGACTCGGCAGCTTCCCCGGCTCCCGATATCAAGAACTTAAACTCATTTGTGGATAGGGAACTAAACAGCTGATGATCCTGGCCTTGGGCCTGAAGAATCTATATGATTTGGGACAGCAAATGAACAGGGAACCAAGAGGGGACAGACTGTTCTCTGGAGAAGGGAGGGTTCTAATCTCTGAAAGGATATTAGAATAGACTGTGAAGGAGGTAGGTCTTTAGGAGGTCTCTAAGGCCTGGGAGTTGGGAGCAATTTTTTTTCTTTAAAAAGAGAGACCAATGTATGGAAGGAGTTGTATAGGTGATAAGAACAGCCAATAAGAACATGGGCTGAAAGTCTGAGCTGGCATGCCGGTGGTGGTACTGGCAGCTGTGGGTTCAGCCCCTCACGTCAGTGGCCAGTGCAGAATCACTTGGAGATGAGAAAACACCTCTTTCTTTTGCCAGACTCTGGCATCTATCTGCTCATCTCTTAGCAGAGCGGCTCCATCCATTTCTTTTTGCTGTGACAAAAAGCTATGTAGAGGAAAAAGAGGGTGGTTTTTGCTTACAGTTCCTGCTACAGCCCATCCTTGTGGGAAAGTCAAGACAGAAACTTTGCACAACGAGATCTGTCATTACTCAAGTACAGAAAGAAATGAGTGCACATATGCCCCTCTGCTGCCTTGCTTGGACTTAGCACCATTTCCCAACTTGTAGATGGTTCAGGAGCCCTGCCTAGGGAATGGTGCCACCCATAGTGGGCCGGGCTTTAATATCGAGTTACTGACCACACCCAATGTAGATAATCCTTCATTGAGACACTCTTCCTAAGTGGTTCTATGTTGTGTCAAATTGACAAAGGTAGCTGTCCCACTTGGGTGACTTATTCTAAGTAGAAATTCTTGACTGTAAAACCGTAGTCATGAGAAGCCCCCCCAAATGATAGTAAAATTGGCTCCTGGTGGAGTGGCAGTTTAGAAACCTTGGCATGGGTACTGTATGAACACTGAATGATTCAGTTAGCAACCCCAGTTACAAGCATATGCATCTCACCAAGAGCCTAGGTTAAAAGCCAACTGGCCACTTAACAGAATGTTTTAGAGACAGAAAATGTGCCAATTGTTTTGGGCTAACCAGGATTCTTCATGAAAAAACGTTCCTTTCATTCCTGGGCATGCCCCAGGAGCCAGAGAAATGCATAAACATCAAGGACAAAGAATTTCTGCTTGGTGAAGAATTATGCATCTTTAGTAACAGACAGACCAATTATCCCATTTTAAAGATTTTTTTTTTTTTTTTTTTTTTTTTTTTTTTTTTTTTGCACTCACATTGTTACCTTTGGCTGTTTTGCCTCCTGGCACGTGGGACCAGCACCTTGGAGGGTGGCCATTAGCACCTCTATACTTTACAAGAGGCTTCTCTTTCCTAAAACCAGAGCTGTTCCAGGACCAGGCAGGTTGACAGAGGACTTGGCTACAGCCACAGAAGCAAAGTGATTAGAAGCAATCATGCCTTTGCCCAAATAGCAATTTGGCTGGAAGAGGGTCATAAAATTCCCGCTGGGGGTTCTGTTGGAGTTGGCTGTGCATCCTCTCAGCGTGGGCGCAGTTCTGCCAGCACGATGCCCCGTGCCAAGACCCTATGCTCCGGGAGCAATATGGCTTGTCTATGTGGGGTTTTCCCTCTGGAATCTCCAATAACATTCTATTTTTAAGACTTCAAAGCAAAATAACAAATCTGTGGCCTTCCCTGTGAACTACAGACATGGCTCAGCAAAACTCCCAGATTCTGGGAAGAAGAGAGAGTACCCCGTTTAATTTAGGCCCTGTCTTTTCTCTCTTGCCCTTTCCATCCTTTAGGCAGGGGACGAAAGGTTTAGAGAAGATCTTGGGGAAGGTGGGAATGGAAAAAAAAAAAAAAAACCAGCGTAAATTCCCAGATCTTGTTTTAAAAATCAAGAAGGAAGGAAGGAAAATTAAAACCTGTCTTAGTCAGGGTTTCTATTCCTGCACAAACATCATGACCAAGAAGCAAGTTGGGGAGGAAAGGGTTTATTCAGCTTAGACTTCCACGATGCAGTTCATCACTAAAGGAAGTCAGGACTGGAACTCAAGCAGGTCAGGAAGCAGGAGCTGATGCAGAGGCCATGGAGGGATGTTTCTTACTGGCTTGCTTCCCCTGGCTTGCTCAGCCTGCTCTCTTATAGAACCCAAGAGCACCAGCCCAAAGGTGGTACCACCAACAAAGGGCCCTACCCACTTGATCACTAATTGAGAAAATGCCCCACA
The DNA here is from genome assembly GCF_947179515.1 of Apodemus sylvaticus. Lineage (NCBI taxonomy): Eukaryota > Metazoa > Chordata > Mammalia > Rodentia > Muridae > Apodemus > Apodemus sylvaticus. The sequence continues at coordinate 155,575,760 of NC_067476.1, read as the reverse complement.
ACTGGATCTTATGGAGGCACTTCCCCAAATGAAGCTCCTTTCTCTGTGATAACTCCAACCTGTGTCAAGTTGACACAAGAAACTAGCCAGTACAAACATGATAAAGATGGAGGAGCATTTTCTGATTTGCTGTTAGTTCCCCCAGGGAGGTGGCTAGTCCTAAGGCATGATGGGAAAGGCAGAAGATCTGCCAGCTGTGGACATTTTCACAGGAGGAATCTTCTGGTGATTGACCCCTCCCAGTCTCCACCATAGGCACTACTCTTTTGGTTGGGAGTCAAACCTTGACCTTCATTAAGGTTGACGTCTGTTACCATTATCACTGTTGGGCATGGTGATCTTCTCCCCTCTGCCTTTTAAAATCAATTGTTTCCCAATATAGTCCTCTGAGTCTTTCTTTGTTTTATTTCTCTCGTTAGGGCCAACACTAGATACACTCCAGGTGCTATGTTTTATTAAAATTACCATTAGTATTTGATATGGTCTGGATAAGTGACCTCCAAAGGCCCATGTGGTATGAAAGGCTCTGGTATGGGGAGCTTGTGGGACTTTCAAGAGGTATGGCCTAGGTGAAGGAAATCAGTCATCAAATGCTTGCCTCCTGTAGAAGCTTGAAGAGAATGTCCCCCATAGCTGCAGTTATTTGCACACTTGGTCGCCAGTTGGTGGCGCTGTTTGTGGAGGTTTAGGGGTGTGTGGCCTTGCTGGTGGAAGTATCTTATGGTGGGTGGGCTTTGATTAAGAATCTCATAGAACTTGTGAGTTGTGTTTCTCATTGAAGATGTGAGCTCACAAATGCCTGATCTGCCCCTTGCCTGTTGCTTGTCTTCCTTCTCTGCCATGATGGACTCTTATCTCTTTGGAACGACAAGCCCAGATAAGTCTTCTACAAGTTGCTTTGGTCATGGTATTTGATCACAGCAACAGAAAAGGAGCTTCCCCCCCCCCCCCAAAAAAAAAAAAAAAACTGAGAACCTCCTAGAAAAGCAACTAACACCCTCCCAAAGAGAACATTTAAGCCTCTTACTTACTGCCTTCGCTCCTCGGACACCATGAGGTGAGCATGGCTCTACCGGTCACCTCCACTCTCATGTCTTGCCTCACCATGGTCCAAGGGTCAAGTGACCATGGGCCAAAACCAGTGGAACCATGGGCCAAAATAGACCTTTCTTTCTTGCAAATTGCGTATCCTGAGCATTTTGTTACGGCAAGGCAATGTGGCTCCGTCAACTTCTGATAAAGGAAATGATTCCATCTGTTAACTTCACCAGTGTGTACCCAGAGCTTGTGTATAGCAGGTAGTCAATAAATACTTGTTGACTCAAAGGGTAATCTGTGGCTCATGTTACAATTAAAAATGGAGACCAAAAGATGCTTTTATCTGCGAGAATTTCATGTCCCCAGGCAATGGTACTCAGTGATCCATCTGATTTATTTCTGTGGGTCTGAGCTATAACCCCTGGGCAACAGAGAGTGGTTTATAGTCTTCAGTAGTTCTTCAAGACTGGAACATTGATGGTGCCCAAGATCGCATTGGGAAGGAATCTCTGTCCCTAAAGGGTCATAGGAAGTACGACAATCACTATCCTCATGACACATTTTTGGCATTGAGCAAAACTCCAGACTTTGATGGAGTGTTGAATAGTACTTTCAATCCTGGTGCACCTGGTGTTTCTGCTAAAAACTAAGATTTTAGCAATGGTCTGTGTTAGTGTTGGTTCCCCAGAAGTGGCCTCAGAGGCAAAGATAAGAATTTAAACAATCAGTGATGGAAATGCTCCTAGACAATTATGTTAGAAGATGAGGATGTGATGGTTTATCTAGGTAATGTGCTAGCCAGCTACCCCTGAGGGCAACTAGGTGCGTGTAGGAGCTGACACCTTGGGGTTATCCCACTAAAACCATAGGAATTATAAATCAGCTCACTACCTACTATTAATCAAGGGCTCCCCCTAGATTGAAGAAACGTTCAAGGTGAAGTCAGGTGCTGGTGGCACACATCTGTAATCCCAGCATGCCGGAGATGGAGGCAGGTGGATCTCTGACTTCGAGGCCAGCCTAGTCTACAGAGTGAGTTCTAAGAGCCAAGGCCAAGGCAATGCCTGGAAGTGAAGGGAGACAGACAAAGACGAGGAGGGCAGGTTGAACACGTTGTTTACATTTCTATACTATGTAACACAACCAAAACTCACAAAGGGCAGACAAAATAGAAATACTTATAATAATAAATTAATTAATGAGTTAACATTCAAATACTTTGAAGCAATCACTTGCTTACCCCTGTCCATAGAAACCTAGAGTCCAGATGCCATGAAGATATACAGGGACTTCTGTGTCTGGGAGACTTGAGATTTGCACAGTAGGACTTCACAATGTGGTTCTCTGATATGCCCCACAGACCTTAGGACTGGGGCTTATGTGTCTGAGAGACTTAACCACTACACATAGTAGGCCTTCACAATGTGATTTTTCTCATATGCAGCACGTACTTTAGGGCTGTATTTGGAAGACTTGAGAGCTATGCACAGTAGGCCTTCACAGTGTGATTTCCTGGTATGTGCTTCTGCTCTCATAAAATTCAGAATCAAAAGTGGAGCAGGCTGAGAGAATATGAAGGTGTGTGCCTCACCCACAGGAATGCCCCGGGGATGCCAGGCTGACTTCCTAGTGAGGAGCCACCGTACACATCTCAGTGTTTGGAATCTCTACCTCTGACCACTGAGTGGCAGTGGTACTTCTCAATCCTTGGGACAAATGAAACCCCAGCATTCAGGAGGCAGAGGCAGGCAGATCTCTGTGAATTCGAGGTCAGCCTGGTCTACAAAGTGAGTTCCAGGAAAGTCAGGGCTGCACAGAGAAACCCTGTCTTGGAAATAAACAAAACCCTCCAAATTTCTGAGGCTGGCAAAGTTGTCCTCCTCTGACTTCCACACGTAATATGTATGTGTGTGCATGTGTGAGCACAAGCACATATGTGAACACACACACACAAGCATACATGCATGTGCATGCACACAAACATGCATGCTTGCCTATAGATGCACCCACACTAGGTAAATGTTAAAAGTGTATCACTACACAGCAAATAAAACACCAATCCTTATGCCTGTGGGTAAGTGTAGGTTTTAGCCCTCATCAAAGCACTTCTGTTTGCAACAGACATTGACCATTACGGGAAGCTACTGCTAGAGACGCAACAGACAACTGCTTGCAGAGTTGCAGAGGCTCAGTGAATAGATACATCTGTGACGGGATACCTGCACTAAGGCTGCATGATGACAGGTTCAGTAGACATGCTAACATGAAAGGGGGAATCTCACAGGGACCAACCCCTAGACAAAGAGCTACAGGTAACTAAGGGAGAAAAGTCATGGAGGTGGGTGAGCTCTTAATTTTTTCAAGTCTCAAGTGGTCAGCTCTGAAGCCATATACATATATGCAGCAGTAATCAGGCGCAGCAGGTCGTATTTATATATTTATGCACATATATGCATATTAGATATATAAATATATATATATATATAATGATTAAATAAAAAGAGGCCATGAATTTGAGAGGGAGAAGGGGAAATAATTACATTTTAAATTAAAAATTTTTGAAAGGAAATGAAAATTAGAACATTATAAAATAGAATATTAGAAAAACACCATGCAGGGCAGATGCAGGGACAGGGACAGAAGTATTTGTGAGTTCCAGGCCAGCCTGGGCTACATAGTGAGACACTGTCCCAAAATAAGTAACAACAAAAACAAATTTCTGGAAAGAAGCCCCTACCATGACTGACACAGGGCCTTCTGTAAGCTGAGATCTGTGTGAACTCAAACAGAAATTCAAGCTGAAGTCAGGGGATGGTGGAGCACATCTTTAATCCTAGCACTCAAGAGATAGAGGGAGGCCGATCTCCAACTTCAAAGTCATCCTGGTCTACAGAGTGAGTTCTAGGACAGCCAGGGCTACACAGAGAAACCTTGTCTTGAAAAGCAAAACAAAATTCAAGATGGATTGTGAGAAAGAGTTTGTTTAGTGGTCACCTATAACTCTGTGGTTTAATCCACACTCAACTCCACAAGCAGAAATGTGGGGAGTCCCAGGCCACAGGGGTGCATGCCTAGATACTTGTGAGGCTGAGTCTGAGGCAGCAGGATTGCTGCAAGTTTGAGGTAAGCCTGGGAGACAAAGTAAGGTTCAGGCCAGTCAGGACTACATATCATCCTGGGGGAGGGGGGAGGGGAAAGAGGGAAGGAGGGGGCAATGGTATGGAGGGAGGCAGAGAAGGGGGAGAGAGAGAGAGAGGAAGAGAGAGGGAGAGAGAGAGAGAGGTGTCTCAGCTTAAGACCCACACTTGTAATTCTTTTCAGAAGAGCTGTCATTTGTCACCAGGACAATATCTACTTATTAGGTTGCAGGCCCGGGGAAGATGCTAAAAATATCATTTCTCCTAAAGAACAGCTTCCTGCAGAACTGTCATTCTTTCCTGACCCAGCATCTAAATTCAAAGACCCTGGGTAAGTGATAGAGGAGTGTGCTCATCGCTGCGGGTGTGTAGGTGACTCTGACAGGCTTTTGGGGTGTATTTGGTTAGCAAAGCCTTCGTAGCTGATGCCAAGGAAAGGGCCTGCTAACACAGCCTCGCGGGGCAGGTCCTGGAGGAGCTGGGTTGGGGGGCTGCAGACCCTTGTGCGAAATTCCATGCACTAGACCCTTCTATGCTTCACAGATGGTTCAAAAGCAGAGACTGAGCTAATGTCACTGGGTTGGAAGGGGTCGGAAGCAGCCTTGTATGAAGAGTCACGTTAGCTTCAGCACTGGGAGCTATACAAGACATGAAATAAAGATGTTAGCTGCGTGTGGCAACACATGTATGTAATCTCAGCACTTGGGAGGTAGAAGCTAGAGCTTAAGGAGTCCAAGGTTATCCTTGGGTATGCACTGAGGTTGCTAGCCTGGGCTAGAGGAAACTGTTTGTTCGTTTGTTTAAAAAAACCTGAACATAATCAAAAGAACAAGAAAAATCAAAAGGACAAGAAAGAGCTTGGTCCCAGCACACTAGTTAACAGACTTGGCACCTGACACACCGCGTCCACCATTTACACACTCTGGACCCTGATTTGGGATATTTAATTCCAGGGCCTTAGTTTTCACCGTCCGAGAAATGGGGACGCCTTGAGCTCTCTGGGTTTTTGTGAAGATGAAGTAGACTTTTCTAGGCCTTGCACAGGGCCCAGGTCGCTGTAGGCTGTGCTAAATGTTACCGTTAACATCCTGACTACAGAGAGCATCCTCGACGCACACCTTGGTGGAGTCTGCGAATGTCAGGAAACAGTCCACGGCTGCTCTGCCCAGTCCCTCGACACACAGAGACCAAAATGGCGTGCTGTACTTTAATTATATTAACTGCAGCTTTATCGCCCCAGCACTCTGGAGTACCACAGAGTTTCTGAGGTAAAAGTGAAACTTCCCGATTCTTTGGAACTTCCCAGGAAGATTTCTTCACTTGAGAAAGCTTAGCTGAGGCTAAAAGCAGAATTAACATTTTGCTTTTTGTAGCAACATCTCTGCTCTCTCTCTGCTGGTGGTTTGTGTGGCTCCACACTGTCATCTTGTTTTTCCAGAACAGAGAGACTGTGAAGGTCCCCGAGTCTGGTCGCCTTAGGGGAGCCACAAGAGACACAAATAACACTTGTCCAAGAACTCAAAGACTGGGATGGGATGGGGTGGGGTGGGGGTGTGGGGTGTGGGGGTATGGGAGGGTTGGGGAGGTGGGGGGTGTGATCAGGCATCATCAGTAGACCAGCATCTCCATGGGGAGGATAATGCTCTCATCTGAGCATGTAAGGAGGCTCATTTAGTCTATATTAGGCTCAAAATGACCCAATCAGATGTCCATGAGGTTGTGTTCATTGTGGGTTTGTGTTTGTGTGTGCATGTCTATGCGGTGGCCCAAGTGTGGAGGTCAGCGGATGACTGTGGGGGTTGGCCCCTGACCTTCACAGGGTTTATGCAGGGTTCCTTACTGGACTACATGTTTCTGGTGATCAGCTCTTTCCTACCTCCTGTCCCACTGCGGGAGGGCCAGGATTACAGACAGGCCGCTCTGCCTGTTTCAGTCTCAAGATATTAAGCTTGTGTGGTAAATGCTATCTAAGCTACCCCTTCAGCCCACAGAGTCATATTTTGATCATATGCAGTTGGAGAAGCCATTTTTTTTTTTTTAAAATTACTTGCCCTTACTAGTTTAGAACTTAAAGTTCTAAGTTGGGAGTTATTTTAAGTTAAATATAAAATTTGCCTTTGAGTTTTCTTCTAATACGACTTCCGACAATAATACAATTATATAATAATGTAGTTGTATTATCATCATAAATAATTCTATACATAATTACAACACTAAAAGCAACATAAAATTTTTATGGAGGGCTTATATTCAGATGAAGTCTTATATAATAATGAGTGTTGAAAGTGCTCAAGAGAGAAACTGGGTTCACCCTTGCTGGTGGGAAATAGGAGATATAGTTGATAAAATTAATTAACTCAGAAGAATGATATTTGTTTAAAACTTCTTTTTCCTGTACAGAGAAAAATGACAAACTTAGGTGTTCTTGAGAGACAAACAATACCTGTTAGGTTTCTGTCTAAGCTCCACCCCACAGCTACCGGGCAACAGCCAGGTATGCCCCTCCCCCACCGTTACCTGGCAACAGGCAGGTAGGCCTGGCCCACTACAAAAGGGGCTGCTTGGCCCCTCCTCTCTCTCTCTCTCTCTCTCTCTCTCTCTCTCTCTCTCTCTCTCTCTCTCTCTCTCTCTCTCTCTCTCGTGCTCTCTCTGACTCTCTGTCATCTTACTCTTGCCTTTTGCCCTCTTGGGCTCTTCCCCTCCCCCTCTCTCCACGTGGTCATGGCCGGCCTCTACTTCTCTACTCTCTCCCTCTCTCTGCCTTTCTCTGCCTCTACTACTCCCTTAACTCCACTCCCCATGCCCTGAATAAATTCTCTTCTATACTACACCGTTGTGTGTGGTCCCTCTGGGGGAAGGGATGCCTGGCATGGGCCCGCTGAGGCACCGCCCTTCCCCCACCCACCCATAGAAGGTATTCTCATGCCGCTTTCTCTTTTATGATCACAACACCACCAGTCAATGAAAATTGTTAGTTTTCTCTTCTACTGATTTTTATTTATCGTTATTATCCTTGTCTCCTGTTTCTTTGGGAAGCATGTTGCCAAAACAACGCCCTGCCAACAGACACAAGAAGAAGGTGAGCGAGCAGGGTGTAGGTTCTCCTACGTAGCTGGCCCCAGGCCTCAGCACCCACAGCCTCTGGTAACTCAAGGGGTCCTAAACCTTTTGTCCTACCAACCCCTTTGAGAACGTATTGCAGGCTGGGCGTTCTCTCCTGACGTGTGGACTCACAGAAGACATTGTGTGTTCATCTTAAGGCTTTGCTCTTCTTTAGCTGCCTCCGTTGTGTGGGCTCAGTTTCAGCTTGTAGCCAAGATTTTAGACCATTAACAACCACAGTAACGGTTGCATAATTACCGCAGGCTCTTAGAAAAGTCTGAGGCCACTCGTCGAATTATTAAGGGTCTTAAAAAGGTTCATCCAAGCGTGAAGCCCACTGGGGGATGCCTCCCACCACAGAACCTCACGTGACTCGTGCAGACTGTGTGCGGTGGGATTTGTGGGATTATGATGATTTCAAAATTGAAGGACAGTTCTCTTTGAAGTTTCCTGGGTGGGACACCCTGGTCTTATTTTCTTTTACTTTGTGACCATGAGACCTATTCATGGGGTTCTAAATTAGTATCAGTCCTAAAATAGGAAATGGACAGTATTGGTTATGTTATTCTTATTAAAAGAGGATGAGGCGTGGCTGCAAATGAATTGCATGGCACTTAATAATTCCTCCTGTCGGCCCCGTGTTGCGCGAGGTTCTCCAGGGGTGAACGTCCCCCAGCTCGGCCCCTCTAGTCTCCTGTAACCTTTTATTTGCTCAGCGCTTAGATCATCCTTACCTTCCTCGAGCTAATTTTCCCTCTCATTCCAAGCCTCCCTCCTCACGGATCTTCTCACAAACTCCTTCTGCCTAGCACCTTTCTCTCTCAGTCTCGCTGATGGCAGCTACATACGCAAAACACGTTTATTTAAAAAGTATCATTCAGTGATTCCTAGCATGATCTTAGTCATTTCAATTTCCATTGAAACTTAACTTTCGAATGTTCTGATTGCCTTACACAGACATCCGTTCGTTCCCACAGCCAGCCACGGGGACCTTGCCATCTGGGTTGTGTTTCTGTAAACCTGCCTTTCTGGGCTATTTCGTGTAAGTGGGATTACACCAAGTGGAGTCTCTCGTGTCTGGATTCTTTCACTTTGACTAATGTTTTTTCGGAGAAGATGATGGGTGTGTTCAGGGTGCTGTGGCTTTAGACTGCGCAGTGTTTTTCAAGTTCATCATTATTACAGCATGTGTCTGTTCTTCGTCTTTTATTAATTGCTCATTAGCGTTTTATTATGTGGATAAACCATATTTTATTTATCCCTGTACTACTTGAAGGACATTTGGATGTTCTTACTTTTTGGCTATTATGAGCAATGTCACAAAAACATTTGTTCTCCAGGAGGGAAGCATTTCTTGACCATCTTGCACAAAGGAATTCCCTTCTCTCCCAAGTATTTCCTCAAAATCTCTTTAATTTTCCTCAGAATCATTATCACATATAATTACTTTTTTTCTCTCTTAAAATTTTTTTTCTTTTTCTTATTAAACAAATCTGGGACTGGGGAGACAGCTCAGCAGTTAAGAGCATGGCCTGATCTTGCAGAGGGCTTAAGGTTGGTCCCCAGCATGCAGCCTGGGGGAGCGGGGGAAGAAGGACTCAAAACCATTTTTATCTCTTGCTCCAGGGGAGTTGATGTCCTTCTCTGACCTCCAAAGGCAACTGTACTCACATGCAGATCCACACAGGGATCCTTCCATCCCACCCACAGACATATAACCACGAAAACCACGTCTCTAAAGAAACAACCTCCCGCTTTGTCTAGCCCTCCAATAATAGTGTGAGCTCTGTAGGATGGAAGCAAGGTGGATTGTGGGTCTATCCCAATGATGCATGTGGGAAATAACTGTGAGCTGAATGAATCCACAAACATGTCTTCCAGGGAAAATTAGGGGAAGAATCCATATGACTAGTAAATTGTACCAATCCCTATCCTGTGTTCCAACCATTTGGGGAGTTTCTGTATAAAACAACATCTCTGTTCCAGACCCTTAAAACGGGTCAGGAAGATGAGCATGACCCTGGGGAAACGTGTCAGAAGAGTGTGAATACTGCACGCAAAGCAGAAATAGCAAAAAGGAATCATGTGTTTTGTAGTCCAAAACAAAACCAATCCCCCCCAACACAAACAAACAAAAAACCTAGGGGCTTTGGTACTGCCGTATATTAAATCTGGTACCTACAATGGGCTAGCCACATGGATTCAAAGTGCATGTGTGTATATATATATGTGCAGGCACGTGTGCATGTGTGTATGTGCATATGTGCATGTATGCATGTGTGTGGGAGAATGCATGTATGTGCATGCATGTATTTACGAGTGTGTGCATGTATGAGTGCAGAATCACATTTTCTTTTATTAAGCACTTGTGGAATATCATATTGGTTCTCTATAAGCTGAAGTGGTGTCTCGTTCACATATCCCACTCAGAATTACTAAAGTTATGAGGAAAAAGTCCTAAGAGAGAATAGCTGAACTCAGATCCAACAGGAGCTGGTGAGAAAGCACAGCACATTGGAAGACCCAGGGAGTGTCAAAGAACTGTGCTTTCTATCCTGTCATTCTGTGTCATTATTTTCCTTCTTGTGTTTGTGTGAAGTGTGTCTTGTGTACGTGGGTGCTAACCCATCATGCTACATGTGAAAATCGGAGATTGATGTGAGCTATCCTTTCTTGACTCCTTTCTACCCGGTTTATATATTTACTTAGAGACAGGGTGGGTCTCTTACTGAGGCTAAAACTTGCTGTCTGGGCTAGTCTGGCTAGCTCTCAAGGCCCCAGGTTCTTCCTGGCTCTGCCCTGCCCACTCTGGGGCGACAGGTGTGCACTGCCAAGCCTGGCTTTCATGCACACTCCAGGACCCTGACTCTGGGCACTGTCCTTGCCCACCTGCGAGTGGTTTCCCCACTGGGTCATCGAAAGCCACCTCTCCAGTCCTCGATGTCCATGTTTTGATTTTCTTTAACTTTTATTTTGTCCTTACATTTCCAAGTTCTCAAGCACAGCTACTGATCTAATCACTTCCTCGCTGTGCTGGCTAGTTTTATGTCAATGTGACACAAGCTAGAGTCACTGGAATAGAACAGACTCATCTCGTAAAATGCCTCCATACGAATCAACTGTAAAGCAGTTTCTTAATCAGTGATTGATGGGGAGAGACCAGCCCACTATGGGGGTCTCATCCCTAGGCTGGTGGTCCTGGGTTCTATAAGGAAGCAGGCTGAGCAGGCCATGAGCAGCAGGCCAGTGAGCTGCCCCCCTCCATGGCCTCTGCATCAGCTCCTGCCTCCAGGCTCCTGTCCTATGTGAGTTCCCATCCTGGCTTTCTTCAATAAAAGATTTCAATGTGGACATGTAAGCCACATAAATCCTTTTCTCCCCAACTTGCTTTCAATCATGGTGTCTCATCACAGCAATAGAGACCCTAAGGAAGACACGGGCCTTTTACCATCTTAGTTCCAACAAGTTAATTACACTTGCAATAACCTCGAGTCCAGCAAGGGCACTCAGGGTGGCTTGCTGCCTCCCTGTGTTCAGGGGTACGTGAAAGTCCTGCCAGTGTAGTCAGCTAACCTTAGTCATGTTAGAGATGGAAACCAGCTATACAGCTTGCCTGGGGCTGACCTTACTTCAACATGCAAATCCCCACAGGCTGGGCAGTGCCTCAGTGCTGGACCGGTGTGGTCTTTCGTTACCTTCCTTCCTTCTTTCTGTATCATTTTTTTTCTACAAGAATTCCTAGTGCCTCTCCATTAGCCTTTACCACTCCATTTTGTCCTAAATTGATTGATGACTCATACCTTCACTGACTGACTGACATGATGGAGCTAAACACACCCATTTCAGCAAAATCTTCAGATCTGCAGCCCATCGACTCTGCAGCTTTAGGTGTGGAAACTTAAGCCGAGGACTCAGGCATATTCGCTGGGAAGTTTACTTCTGCGCTGCTAACTGGACCAAAGGTGGAGGCAGCCTGAATATGCAGCCAGAGGCCAACAACATCGGCGGCTGGCAGCCATTCCAGGGGATGTTTCTGTGGCACCTTCAAGAATCAGTGTGGGGTAGCCAATGGGGAGGGTGTTCAGAATGAGATTGAAAAAAAGAGTCTTACCCAGCAATATGCAGGTGTAGTGCTTGGTATTGACCATCGATTTGAGAATCTAGAGTCCTGTGGGGGTGAGCTCTGGGCATGCCCAGGTAGGTTATTTTGAGTATGTTAATTGAGGTGGGTACAACCTACATAGTTTTCTGGCTGGGATCCAGATTATATAAAGTGGAGGTCACTGGATAGCAGCACACGTCTCTGCTTCCCGACTGTGCACCATGTGACCAGCTGCTCCAGGATCCCTGCAGTTCTTTCCCACCATGGTGGGCTGCATCCTTGAACTGGGAGCCACAACGAAGCCTTTCTCCTTTAAGTGGATTTTGTCAGAACGTTCTATCACAACGGGAGCAGGATTTAAGACAGTGGGTGTGACTAATTTTTGACAGAAAAGAAAATTGTTGTTTTTTAAAAGACGGTATCTCATTATGCAGCCCTGGCTGCCCTGGAATTTCCCGTGTAGACCACGCTGGCCTCAAATTCATGGAAGTTCACTTGTCTCTGCCTCCTGAGTTGCTGGGATTAAGCAATACTTATCAGTCAAATTACTGTTAGTGGACAGTTATACACCACGAGGGAGGATTGGGTGGCTGTGCACAGAGTTTCATTCTTAGTTCCTGTTGCTAAGCCCACTCACTCTCTTTCTGGGTACCACAGGACACTTGCTATGTACAACAAATGGCTGTTGCCATCAACATCAGAAAGTTTACCTGCAAATTATCCTTCTTCTAGCCCTGTCGCTGATGACTAAAATCCCCACCCATCTTCGCGGTCAGGTGCAGAAAGCTGCTAGTGAGGTGTGTGCCTGTGAAGCTAAGCCTTGGCTGGCCAGTATCAGTTTGGCCTAAATGAGTTCTTAGGGCCAGTGTCCAGGTTCCCAGTGAGCCTGTGTGAAAGCAGGTTTGTGAGCGTTGCAGAGTGCTGGGGTATTAAAGGGCACTGGCTTTTGGAAACTTAGACGGTTGGCTGACTGTGTGCTACACCAAGGGGAGACAGGAATATGAGTTTAGGGGAGGGACCCAGCAGAAAGACAGATGGGCATTGGGTTGGCCACTCACCAATGCTGAAGTTGATACAATGCTCTCAACGTGCAGAACCACCCACCCCCCTCCACGAAAGCTTATGTGGCTTTAAAATATAAACTCAGATGGTAAGAAAGTCAGGAATGATATTTTAAGCAGAATAGTTTTAAAAATATAATAGTTCAGATATGGAGAGACAGACGAGTGTTTAAGAACACTTGCTGTTCTAGGAGAGGACTTGAATCTGGTCCCCGGCACCCACATTGGGCACACCTAACACAACGGTCTGTAACCCAGGCTTCAGATCATGTCTTCTGGCCTCTCTGGGCTCTTGCACACTTAGGTGTAAAAAAGGAAGCTAAACCTTAAATGATCTGAATACGTGCCTTTCAACACGCTCATTGGACGTGGGGACGCTCAGCACTTTAGACACACTTTCTTCTCCCCATTCCTCCCAATGAGCTTAGTAAGGAACTATTGGCACAAACTAAGGAAACAGAGTCACAGAATAGTGGGGAACACTGTAAAAAGTTTCAAAAGTGCTAACGGGGAAAACTTTGAATTCAACACTTTTTGGTCTGAATTTTTTTCTTCTTTTAGCTCTGTGTGGGGCAACTTTCCTCTGACTCCTTTAACATTTTTTTAGAGTTTTAGTTAAAAAAGATTTATTTCGAATCATGTACATGCTGCTGTGTGAGTGCAGTGCTCACTGAGGCCAGGAGAGGGCAGTGCATTCCCTAGACGCTGCAGTTACAGATGGCTGTGAGCCATCTGCTATGGGTCCTGGGAACCAAACTCATGTCCTGTGGAAGAGCAGCAGGTGTTGTCAACCTCCGAGTTGTCTATCACCCCTCTAACTTCTTTTGCCTCCGGTTGGAGAATAAGCTCTGATTTGACAGGAACCAGGGACCAGGCTCTTCTGATCAGGAGCATTTCTGTGCCTAAGGAGCACTGACCTGGAGTTAGCGGTATCTGTGAGTGGACCCTGGAGTTAGTGGGCCCCTCACAGATTAGTGCTTGCCTGTATAAACATGGGGCGGGGAGCTTGGGAGACGGGCATTAGAATTCTGCCAACCACTGATAGTCTTCAGAGTTTTGGAATGATAATTGTGTTAATCTTACGGCAACCCAAAGTGAAGCCTCTATTGGGAACGAGCTGATATTTGTAAACACCGGCACCCTGAAGATGTCATGAATACCCAATTTGTAAAACACCAAAACCACCCCAGCAAACTTTCATTTTCTTCAACCCCCTCTGTTGTGAAGTCTTTAGGCTTTGCTACTGTGTTACTTTCTCAAAGGCACTGTTGTCAGTTCGAGACAACAGCTCACCGTGTAGTTAGTTCAGGCTGGTCCCAACCTTGAGATCCTTCTACCTCAGCCTTGGCAATGCTGATAGAGAGGTGCCTGTCTCCGTGCTCACCTTGGCTGAAGCTTACAGTTTGCTTGGCTTTCATAAGAAATGATGCGTTCCACATTTCAATAGGTGACTCTGGGTTAAAATGTGATTTATCTGTATAATGATAATGCCAGTCCTCTGATGGGAAAGATCTCACAGGCTGTGTCTGTAGACTAAGAACTATAGGCAGTCACTGGCTGCCGAGAGAGGGAGAGAGAGGCTTCTCCAGGGGTGAGCCCTGCCATAGGCTAGCCAGTCCCATGTCATCAGCCCTGAACACACACACACACAGATACACACACACACACACACACACGTATATATGCACAACACTACCAGGACTTGCACATACTAAATAGTCCTGGTAGCAGATGTAGTGTAGTATGTGTGTGTGTGTGTGTGTGTGTGTGTGTATCACATACACACTTTTATACACATGTATATATTATATTATATATGCAGCAATAGTAAGAAGAGGTCATGAATTTGGGGAGGGAATTGGGGGATATGGGAAGAGCTGAAGGGGGGAATAAAAATTATGTAAACAATACTTATGAATGAAATTCCTAAAAAAGTTTATATTAAAAAACACACAAAAATAATTGATAAGAAAAAAATCATTTCACTCAATAAAGAAAAAAAGTGAATTAATGAGCAGTTTGCTTTTATTTCCAAAATTTGAGTATTGGCAGATTAGAAGTTGACAAAATTGTTCTTGTCCAAATCAAATGTAAATCGCGCCTTCTTTGTGTCTCTCTGGTGGGTTGTAATTGAAATGTTACATTTTCATTTTAGACTGACAAATGAAAACAAAATCACACCCGGAAATATTCAGAGGCCAAAAATTATGGCTGGAGCCTCTGAATAAGTCATTCCCGGCAGCTGAGATTCTTGGATTCCAGCTTATTAAAACCGAGCTATTCCAAGGCCGGAGGGATGAGCTCAGTGGGTAAGGAGCTTGCTGCCAAACCCGGCGACTCGAGTTCAATCCCTGGACCCACATGTTGGAAGGAGAGAACTGACTCTTAACAGGTTTTCACATGTATGCCAAGGCACAAATGCACGTGTGCATGCATGAGTGTGTGTGCACACACACAAACAATATATAAATAAAAATAGAAGCTGAAGAAGACAACAATTCTAAAGAAACAGCCTTGGCTAGAGTACCACTTTGAGTCGGACTGCTTTCTTAGCGTCCTTTCATACACCAGGGAATGTCACAGTGGCCACGGGTTACACAGCATTCCAACAAACACATGAATTCCTTGTGGAATGTTGGCAAAACAAACAAGATGTATTTCATTTCTGTGGGAAAGTCAGTACCACAGACCCCTCAAAAAGAACCAGTGTTAACGTATACAATGTGTCTTATTTGTCTGTAAGGTGTGCCAGACAGCTCTAGGTGCTGCAGAAGTAGAACAGACTAAGTGTAACAGTTTTGACTTGGCAGTGACTCTTTGGGTGGGCCTTGGACAGGCATAATGCAACATGGTATTTATATGTAGCATGCAATGCTGTGGCCACACAGCTAAGCGCAGAGAGTCTACAATATGGCATTTGTTTGAGGCTAGCCTGGGATTGTTGGCCCAATGCACATTTCTTACAGAACCACTGAGGCAGACAGCTGCAAAGGATGGTCCCATTCTGAGGTCTGTTCAAATGTGAGTTCTGGGTGTGCCTCCAAACTGTGCTCTTTCTTCAAATGAACACATTCATTGACACAGAGACATGGGAAAGAATTCCACTGGCAAACACCACACTATATCCAAGGGAAGCCATTTGTGAGGCCTGGATAAGGATCCCTGAGACGCCCACGTCCTAATCCGGCAGCCTGTGATGGCAGAGGGACTTTGCCCAAACCACTGCGGATTACGAGAAAGCAAGATGATTCCAGTTCTCCAGGTGGCCCAGCCTCATCTCAAGAGCCCCGTGCCATTGGAAGGCAGGAGGCTCTGTGTCATTAGTAGGTGACAGAAGAGGTTGACGGAATCCAAGGAAGATTTGGTGAGTCAAGAGACTCAGGTCAATTGTGTGTGTATGTGTGTGTGTGTGTGTGTGTGGTCATATGTACAGGTATCTCTGAAGGCCAACAGATGGCAGCAGAGTCCTTAGATC
Source organism: Apodemus sylvaticus (assembly GCF_947179515.1). Lineage (NCBI taxonomy): Eukaryota > Metazoa > Chordata > Mammalia > Rodentia > Muridae > Apodemus > Apodemus sylvaticus. Next base: position 155,559,845 of record NC_067476.1, on the reverse strand, counting down.
AACAAGTGGTGGTGTGGTACCTGATGGGGGTGCTAAGAACTGAACTCTGGTCCTCTGGAAGAGCAGTGAGTGCACTTAACCACAGAACCAACCATCTCTTCAGTCCTGTACTTGGTTCCTTAGCAGAAATTATTTTTTAAGTATCCCTGTTTCAGACCCTTGGAAGCCACACAATACTAAATTGGCTCCTTCCTATCTCCTATCAGAAGAATTTATACCTAGAGGGCCACAGCAGGTCTAGGCATTGCTTATTGCTTGTTATATTCAGGTATTAGCTAACATTACCCTCCCCCAACTCTTGACATAAGGTGATTATTATGGAGTTTTACAGAGGGAGAAACTGAGGTACGGTCTTATAGATAAGACCAGTGGGAGAGCTGGAACTGAAACCCAAGGCAGCTGACCCAGACATGCCCCACTTGCTCCCTTCTGCGTTTGTACATTTAGGTACTCAGCCCAGCATGGAGTCACAGAACCCATGAACAAAGCCAGATGCCGGCTTACATAGAGGCTATCGAAGTAGGCCAGGTCGTTTCCTTGAGTTAAACTGCTTTTGATGTATGATCAAGTGTGATTATAATGATTATAATCTCGTTAGCTCGCTAGCCTTGTGGGGCTCATAAGGCAACTCCTGAAGACATTCGGCAAAGAGTCTTTGCAGTGGCAGCAACCACTGGAATGAATATTTCATCTTCCCGGGGGAGGCCGCTTTGAAGAAAAATGTCTATTACTGTGGGCACCCTGAGCTCATCTGCTTAAAAACAAAAAAGGAAACTGGGGATGATGATGCAGATTATCACCCCGAGACTGCACAGCACACAGGTTTAGTGCCGTTCACACAAATGGCCTTCTCTCCCACCCAGCTATTCTACAAAGAGAAAAAGCACAGGGCAATATAGGTTTGGCTTTGTGTTTTAAAGTCTCCTTCCTTCCCTCCCTCCTTCCTTCCTTCCTTCCCTCCCTCCTTCCTCCCTCCTTCCCTCCCCCTCAATCTCTCCCTCCTTCCCTCTCTATAAGCTGAAAGAAACACAGTCACCACCAGCATTTCCTGGCTGCCTTTCCTAATAGCCACAATTCTGCTTGCCTGGTTTTCTTGTTTGTTTGTTTGTTTGTTTGTTTGTTTTTAATAGTTTTCACGTGTCCAGGCTGTATTTACAGGATACCTTCTATGTGCTTGGCACTGTTCTTGCTGATGAAGACACACGGCAGAAAGAACAGGAGAGGCTTCCCAGTCAGTCCTCCGCTTCCCTTTTATGGACACAGAACCTTTACGCAGCGGTTGTAGGCAGGTGGGTACCATCTGGCTGTAGCGATGAGTATATCTCCCATTATTCCTGTATGCGGTTTTACATTTTAGATTCTTTAAAAATGTTTTGAAGAGTTTTTGCCTTCAGTTCTTCTGGATACATCTGTTGGGGTGGAATGACTGAGTTGCGTGGTAGATTCATTTTAAGCTGATCAGGGAGTTGCTGGGTGGACCGTCCCTTAAAGCCACACTGCTTATGAATGACTCCACATGCATGAAATGTCCTCGACAGGTCACAGAGAGTAGATGACGGATTCCCAGGGGGCCAAAGGGGAGAAGTCGGTCATGTGTGTGTTTCCCTGTAGGGCTGAGGAAAACGTTCTGAATGAGACGGCAGTGTGGATGCACTTCACGTGGCTAAAGCAAGATTGGGCTCAGTGGTTAAGAGCATGTTCTGCTCTTGCAGAGGACCAGAGGAAAATTCTGAGCACACACGTTGGGCGTCTCACCACTGCTTGTAACTCCAGATCCAGGAGGGCCAGCGCCCTCTTCTGGTCTCTGAGGGCACTGACAGTCTCTCTCTCTCTCTCTCTCTCTCACACACACACACACACACACACACACACACACACACACCCACACACACACCCACACACACACACCCAAAAGACTAACTTTGTATCCTATACCCTAATTAAACAAAGCAAAACAGAAAGAGTGAAGGATCTGACAAGGTCCTAATCTTATGGGGCACATAGGTTAATGGGTGCAGACCGACCATAGATAAATCAATATTTCATAGAGTGTCTTCACCTGTGCTCTGATAGAAGAGGAAGTGAGAATGTGCCCGGGTAGGATTCTGGTTGCTAGACTGGCCATGGGCAGAGTAGTGAGAAGAAGGAGGGGCAGAGAGTTCACCTGGGCTGTGACATTATGATGTCACATATGACATTATGATGTCAGGGGTATTCAGTTGGAAGGTTCTTTTGGCCACAGGGAGATGTAGAGCAAGATTGTAAATAGTTTTAGCTGACATGACTCTGGAAGGGAACTCACTATCAGCTTCTAGTGGGTACAAGCTGGTTAGGACGGGGTACCCCTCCATTTTCCAACGAATAATTCCCCAGCCTGAAATGACCTCAGTGGAATGGGCTGAGACACCCTGACCTAACCATGCAGACCCAAGCCTTAAAATCTGCTGGAAAACCCCAGCCAGTTTTACAGAGCGTGCAGGCTCAGGGGCTGTTCTCTGTGCGTCATCTGGGATCCGGGATCTGGCTTTGACCTCTGCGTCTACAGCCTGAGAAAGACGGATGTTCCTTCCTTGGGCCAGCTGACTATGAGAACGGAGAACATCTACAGCTCTCACTGTGTCCTGACCTACGTGACTCAGACCTGGAACTGGGTGTATTAGTGTGGGGGAACTCTGCGGGAAGACCCACAATCCTTATCCAAGGGTAGGTTTTAACAAAAGCAGAGAATCTGTGTCCCGTGTCGTAGTGGAAGTGCTTTTTCTTCATGATAATTTAAGATGGACGCTGTTTTCCTGCCTTCCCGCCTTCCCTGTGTGCTGACTATACCCAGCACCGTCTACCGGGAATCAAGGCCGGAAAAGATGAATCCACAGAAGAACCAGCAGTGCCTGGGTTGCCGTAGAGGCTTCTGTTCCAAACACTGCAGCCACAATAAGATATTTACTGTCTTTATCGGAAGATCAAACCCACCCACGGATGTCACATTGCTCAAATTCCATCAGTAGATCAGACAAGCTGTCTCTGGGAAGAGGACCTTCCAGCCAGCAAGTTCAGAGCGCACTGGCTTCTAGGGCCGGTCCCTTCCTATTTTCTGTCACGCACCCTGAGCCTTTGTTGTCTCCGCACTGCTGATAAATCAATCCATCAAAAAATTTCCTCAGTGAAACTCAATCAAGAAAGGTCATGTCAGCGGGAGAGGAACAGATTAAATTAGCATCAAATTAGACATGGAAAGTGAGTTCTGTCAAAATCATCGCAGCGCTCAGCACAATTAGAATATGTTAATTATGCATTTCATTAAGGTGGATGTGAGATGAAATGTCACTGGGGTAGGCATCCGAAAAAGGGAAGATTGCCAGGCACAACTTTCTCTAGACAATGTGTGACACCTTCATTACCATCAAGAATCGCGAGTCTGCCGTGACTTTTTCTGTAAAGGATTAAACCATTAACTGTTTGCTGGCTCCTCTCATTTGTGCAAATGGGGGGGGGTCCCCTATCCTCAGAGCCGACCACTCCCTTCCAAGTGGCTGTCTTGCCCTTGGACCGCCATGGCCCTGGGGGCTGCTGGGAATGCCCGGTGGGCAACGGGAAGGTGACTGGCTTTAATGAGCTCCTTGGAACCCTGCCACTGCCTTAGGGGTGGCGGAACACTGGGGATGGGGAGGAGAAATGAGGGGTGAGGATTACAGAGGGAGGGGAGGAGGGGCGAGGATCTTGGCCCCCAGTCTTGGGGATGAAAGATATAATCAACATAATGGGGAACGGGAGGGGGGGATCCGATTTCTAAATGCGCACCCAGCAAACTCTCATTTGGTGAATTCTTCTGCAGTCGCTCTGAGTCATGGTTACCAAGAGGCTCTGACTTGGAGCGAGGCAGCTTTATGGGATGCTGCGTTGGTGTTCAGCATAGAAGGCTGAGTCTGAGCAGCCCAGTCCTCCTACTTGTCTACTGCTGGGTCGCCTGTCCCCTGCCCTTCTCCCCCACCCCCCCACCTCCCGCGCCCCCTGCTTTTCATAGAAAACCAGGGCTTTCTATGTCAGAGGGAGGACGGGAGCGGGCTGGGGTGGGTAATTCTTGACCTCGCTTCCTCAGGTAATTCCTTTCCTCCCTCCCACCACGAGCCAAGCATCTAATGTTCCAGATCAACTTAGTTCTGTAGGAAGGTTCCGGCCGTGCCTTGTGGAGGGAATCTCCGTCTTCTTCTCGATTCTCTTGCACATGTTGGGCTGGTTCTTGGCCGGGAAATCCCTGATCCCAGGCTCTCTGTCCCCTCATTCTCTGCCTTCACGCCCACAGAGCGTCTTCCTCAACTCAAAATGAACGTGACTTCCGGTGGGATGTGCCCCTCACTGCCCCGCCTCCCCTGCATCCCCGGAGCTGTTCCCTAGGCACTCAGGGATGCTGGACTTGACCGAAGTTTCCAGAGATAATATTTGCTCTTCACGCCCAATGACATATCCTCTCTCTTTCTCTCCCACACAATTGACATATTATATTGATGACGACTCGTGGTACCTGATGTATGTATATGTATGTATCTGTCCGTGTTTGTATGTATGATCGTGCGGTAAGTATAACAAGCCACAAATCTTATATTTGACCTTTCCGAGTTCAGACCCATCTACGGCAGGGCAGCCAGTTGGAATCCGTGTTCTTTTACGGTTAAGGTGGCGCAGTGCCACAGTACTGCGTTCTCCCTCCGCGTGCAGCGCAGGAGGATGAGTCTGTTGGTTGACCTGATCCAGATCTCCCCCCACTTTCCTTTTCTCTATTGTGTTTTTTGCTCTGCTTTTAAAAAATAAAATAAAATCAATCAACAGTCCTTGGCTTTCAGCTGGAATGTGAAGGCAACAGACTCTGTCCCCAAATTCTTGCACACCAAGAATTAACTTGATCCCAACCAAGCAGATATTAGCTCACTAAGCCTGTTTTCTCTGAAGTATTGTGGGGGTGGCATTCCTCAGCACCCACATTTGTTGAGAGAAGACAATAGAAAGTAAAGCCTAATTATGCTAAATCATAAGTGCCTGACGTTGAAGATGGAGATGATGGTGGTGGTGATGATGATGATGATGATATTGATTCGTGCCGATAATGATGGTGGTCTCTCTCTCTCTCTCTCACACACACACACACACACATGCACACAGTCTTACTATGTAGCCCTGGCTGGCCTAGAACTCCCTATATAGACTAGGCTGGCCTCGAATTCACAAGAGACGCACTTACCTTTGCTGAGATCAAAGGCATGTATCTCTACGCCCTGCCAGTAGCGAACATCTTTAGCTGGCGTCTTTGCAGTATCAAGGGCCAGCCTACAGTCTACTCTGCGTGCACTGCGTCCGCAGAAGAATCTCGGTTTATGGGGAGAGAAGAGAGCGCTGGCTATCGCCGCCCCTTTTAAATTTTGCGTGAGAACAAGAACACAGTTGGGGGCCTGGGAAACTCGTGGAGGAAACACCCCAGAGCTGTGAGATCTCCCACTGAATCTTTGCCAGTAACAAAACCCCAAATGAATTCCAAGGAAATTGACAAGGGATTTCAGTCGAGAGTTCTGCTGGAGCCTGGGACGGGCTATTAATTCCTGGCTCTCTTAGGTGTCTCGTTTCCTGAGCTTCATTTAATTTTTAAGATCACCTGGGGCCCAGCCTGTTAGAGTGAACGGAGGCCCAGGAAACTGACTCAGGAGCCAGCTCTGATTTGATGGAGCGGCTGCTTCACCTCTGCTGTGAGAGCAGGTGGGAGGGGAGGGGGGAGAGAGGGCTGCTTGGTAGATGTTCCTCCCAGCCTGCCTGGCCCTCCTCAGCACCACCATTGATATTAAAATCAGGGGCTGGCACAGAGCGGCTGGCATGGCTGGCAGAATTCCAGGCTGGCTCTAATGAGCCTCACCTGGACTAATTACATTTTTTTTTCAAACCCTGCCAGGCAGGTTGGAGTTGCCAACTGGTCAAACAGAATGATTGCTGATGGCACTCTGGGGCTGCTCAACGGGAGAGAGATTTCCCTCTACCCGAGGGAAGCCGGAAGAGAAGCACTAGAGGCTTGGGCTACTCCCTCACGTGGTGACCACAGAACCAGGAAGAGATGAAAAGTGGAGTCAGGGTGGTATCTAGCGCCCCCTACCCTAAGTATGTCTGCCTCTGCCGGTCTGTGAGAAATACAGGCTCCCAGGTGTGGGGGCTTGACTGAGGAATGTCCCTCACCGGCTCAGGTATTGGAGCGGTTGGTCTCCAGTTGGGGGTGCTGTTCGAGGAGTGTGTGGAACTTCTAGGAGGTGGTGTCTTGGTGGAGAAAGTACCTCGGATGGGGTGGGCTTCGGGGTTTATAATCTCACCCTGTTTCCTGTTTGTTCTCTGTCTTTCTGCTTTTTAGGTCTGGTTGTGACATCTGGTTGTGTCATCGTTCAGCTCTGAGAGTTAGCGACCCTGCTTTCCCCAACCCCCACCACTGTTATTAACATCCAGCGCTCTGAAACCAGAAGCCAGAGTGAGGTTTCTTAAGTTGCTTTGGTCAGGGTGTTTTTATCATAGCAACGGAGAGTAACAAGTGTGCTCCCATAACCAAGTCTGTTAAGTATTTGGTCGCGGTGGCACATCACCAAGGGGAGGGTCTGAGAAGGTATCAGCTAAGAGGTGATGGCTAAGGTGTTAAGGTACCCTGGGTGGGATCCTGGAGCAACAGGACATCTGCGTGTCACCCAGCAGTCTCTTTACCCCAGGAAGACGAGGTTACCAATGGACAGGTGGATTTCTCTTAGGGCTCTTGGTTCCCGCCTGTGATTGGCTGGTCTTGCTGCTGACAGGCTGTGGCAGGTGGACCGTGGACATAGTAGAGCGACTGAATGGCCAGGAAGCAGAAGAGTCAGAAAGGGTCAGAGTCCCCAAAGTCCCCAGAGACAGGGAGACACTGTGCTAAATCACATCTCTTAGAGGATTTGCCACCTCAAGCCTCACGGCAGAATCAAGCTGGGGACCAAGACTTTAACACTCTGGCTTTGCAGGGAACCCAGATGCAAGGGCAGCAGCAAGCAAGCTCGCCTGAAAGACTCGCTAGTTTGTGAAAGAGGTTAAGAATGAAAACCGGGCATGGGACATACACAAACCCTCTGGAAGGATCTCGGTTTCCTACAAACAGAAACTTGTTCTAAACAAATACAATTACTTAAAATAAATAAGTGAGGACATGGGCGACACAAGCCAGGGTCTTTGGTGTCTGGTTTGAGACAGGGTCTTACAATGCAGCCCTAGCTTGTCTGGAGCTCATACCAGACCAGGAGGGTCTCCTCTGCAATGTCCTCCTGACTCTGTCTTCCATGTGCTGAGGTGACAGATGTATCCCATGTGCTGTGAACATTTGACTTCTCAAGGGTGGGGTGAATAAACCCCTTTTCTTTTATAGAGTTCTCAGTCTCAAGTATTTCATCACAGAAATGAAAAACAGACTCATACATACACCATAAGCCACAACCGCAGGAACAGGAGCGACATGGTGCTGACATTTTAAGTTAGCCAATGGGAGCATGGGGGACTTCATTCAGGCTGTCCTGACTCATGTTTGTTTTCCTCTCCTACCACTCAGTGACCACTTGGGTTTTCCTGGTGGATTTATGATTAATTTTAAAGATGAGTGTGTGTTTGTGTGTGTATGTATGTATGCAAGTGCATGTGTGTATGTGTGTTTATATGTGTGTATGTACACGTGTGTATGTGTGCACATATACATATATATGTATATATGTATGTGTGTATGTGTGTGTATGTGCATGTTTGTATATGTATGTGTGTATGTGCATTGGCATATGTGTGTATATGTATGTGTGTGTGTATATGTGTGTGCATGTGTTTATATGTGTATGTGCATATGTGTGCATGTGTGCATATGATATGTGTATATGTGGTATGTGCATTGTATATGTGTGTGTATATGTGTGTTTATGTGTATATGTGTATTGTGTGAGTATATGTGTGTGTTTATGTGTGTATGTGATGTGTGTATATGTGTGTATGTGCATTGTATGTGTGTATTTATGTATGTATGTGTATGTGTGTATGTGTGTGTGTTTATGTGTGTATGTGTGCATGTGTGTATGTGTGTGAGTGTATGTGTGTGTGTTTATGTGTGTATGTGATGTGTGTGCATGTGTGTATGTGATGTGTGTATGTGTGTGTGTGTGTTTATGTGTGTATGTGATGTGTGTGCATGTGTATGTGATGTGTGTTTATGTATGTATGTGTATGTGTATATGTGTGTGTGTTTATGTGTGTATGTGTGCATGTGTGTATGTGTGTGAGTGTATGTGTGTGTGTTTATGTGTGTATGTGATGTGTGTGCATGTGTGTATGTGATGTGTGTATGTGTGTGTGTGTGTTTATGTGTGTATGTGATGTGTGTGCATGTGTGTATGTGATGTGATATGTGTATATGTATATATGTGCATTGTGTGTATATGTGTGTGTATGTGTGAGTGTATGTGTGTATGTGATGTGTGTATATGTGTGTATGTGTATTGTATGTATGTGTGTATATGTATGTGTGTATGTGTGTGTTATGTGTGTATGTGATATGTGTGCATGTGTGTATGTGATGTGTGTATATGTGTGTATGTGCATTGTATGCATGTGTGTGTATGTGTGTGTTTATGTGTGTATGTGATGTGTGTGCATGTGTATATGTGATGTGTGTATATGTGTGTATGTGCATTGTGTGTATATGTATGTGTGTGTATGTGTGTGTTTATGTGTGTATGTGTGTAAGTGTATGTGTGTGTAGTTGTACAAGTGGATGGAGGGCATTCCTTGACTTCTATCACTTGCCGTCTCTTCCTTTGAGGCAGGGTCTCTCCTTGACCCCAGGCTGTGCTCTCTTGGCTACACAGAAGCCAGTAGTCCCCACATTGTCTTATCTCTGCCTACCTTGGAGTTGGGGCCCCAGTGGGAATGGGATGCTTGTGTGGCTGTGTGGGTGCTGGGATCAGAGCTCTGCTCTTCAGGACTGCACAGGAAATGCTCTCAGCCATGGAGCCTCCTCTCCATTTAATTTATAGCTTAAATGTTAGGAGAGCAGACCCCACAGCACTGCCGTCATCACAAGGCCATTTTAACTGCCGAGGGTGGAAGGGGCGAGTTGTCCACACTGGGAACCAGTGTCACTTAATTATCGTCAGTCATGAATACCAGGGTCCTCACCTGAGCCGCGCTGGTCAGCTTCTTGCACTCATTAAATGCCTGGTAAATAAATAGCTCAGGAGGATGCTCAGGGCGGCCCTGCCGAATGCCAGGAACGGCTGGGCTTCCTACACCTGCCCTCCTATGGATGCCTGGGAACTTAACACTTCCCTTCCCCCCTCCTCTGCTGCTAGGAGTGGCCATGCGGTGACCTTGTTTCCTCCTGCAAATCTTGGGGACCGGGTCCTTTTCTGGTGAGCAAGGCAGCCCTGGCTGGAAGCTCTCCCCTACTGTCCCCCTTTCTGCCCTGGCTGCGTGATATCACTGGCCCATGTGGATAGTGTCCCATGTGGGGCAGGAAAGATGTCCAAACAGTACAACAAAAATGTGTGATAACCGTCTTTACGGACAGGAGATCCCCCCCCACCAGGCGGGAGGGCCTTACTAAGACAAAGTTGAAGTGCCTCTGAGGAAAAAGAAAGTCTGCCTAGATATGCAAACTTCAACTCCTGCCCCTGAGTGTCTGGGACGCTGGCCTGATCTGCAGATTTCAGGTTTGTTTAGCTGCATATGAATACGTGTCTTCCTCTTTAGAAATGCGGACAGTCGGCCCTACAAAGCCCACTTCCTTTCTCCTCCCTTCCTTTTGTCTCTCCCTCCCTCCCTCTCCCTTTATCCTGTCTTTTTTCCTTCCCTTGTTCGTGCCTTTTTTTCTTGTATGTACATGTGTGCATATGCATGTGTGTGTGCATATGTGTGTGTGCATGCATGTGTGTACACCCATGCATGAATGCATGTATGCATGCACACACATGTGAAAGCCAGAGGACAATCTTGGATGTCCTTGACCACCACCTTGTCTTGTCTTGGGACAGGCTGTCCATGTCCCGAAGCTTGCTTATTAGGTTAGGCTGAGTGGCCACTTTACCTCAGAAGCCTTCCTGTCTCTGCCTCCCACCCTTGAGCTTACAACTGCACCCACAAGGCACAGCTTTTAGTTTTATGTGACTTCTGAGCACCAAGCTCTAGTCCTTGACCTTGCGAGGAAGACAGTTGAATGACTGACCAAGCAATTGCCTCCGCCTGGTTCTATCCTTTTCCATGATTCTGGTGGCTGATGCTATTCTTCCTTTTGCAGAGTAGCTGTGGTGGATGAAGACACACCTGCCATCTCACCACCACACATATGACACACGGGAGACCAGGCTCCATCATGAAGGCTGAGGGAAGAGCAAGGGATGGGAAAACATGGGTCTGTGAAGCCCCCGCTTTGGAACCTGCCAGCTCCCTAGCTCGAGGCTTCCTCCCATGCACGCCATGTAAAGATGAGTGGGAAACACTGTGAGCTGTGGTGTTTGCACTGAGGGTGTTAAAACAAAGGCGCATCTTGAGAGGAGCATCATGTTAGACTCAATAGAATACGGCAATCCAAAGTAGGCGTCACCTCAAGCTGATCTGTCACATATTTTGGGGTGTCTACATCTGAACTGGCTGGTTTTGTGTGTCAACTTGACACAGGCTGGAGTTATCGCAGAGAAAGGAGCTTCAGTTGAGGAAATGCCTCCATGAGGTCCAGCTGTGGGGCATTTTCTCAATTAGTGATCAAGTGGGGAGGGCCCCTTGTGGGTGGTGCCATCCCTGGCTGGTAGTCTTGGGTTCTATAAGAGAGCAGGCTGAGCAAGCCAGGGGAAGCAAGCCAGTAAGTAACATCCCTCCATGACCTCTGCATCAGCTCCTGCTTCTTGACCTGCTTGAGTTCCAGTCCTGACTTCCTTTAGTGATGAACTGCATCGTGGAAGTGTAAGCTGAATAAACCCTTTCCTTCCCAACTTGCTTCTTGGTCATGGTGTTTGTGCAGGAATAGAAACCCTGACTAAGACAACATCTTTGCCTGTTGCCTCTCTGGATCCCAGGCTCCTTGATGACGACAACGACGACGACGACGACAACGACTACGATGATGACCTCCTGTGAATGACCAGAGTCAGCGACAGCACCCACTCCTGTCCTGTGGCTCCCCCACCTGTCACAAAGTGGTCCCAGGTGTGACCTTTCATTTCCTAGTGAAGGCTGCTCTGAAAGCAAACGGACTCCTCCACAGCCAGTCATCCGATGGTGACGTGGAATCCCTCCCAGCTCATCTCACCTCTTCCTCCACAGAACCCACTTTCCGAACCGAGCACAGGACGAAGTGAGTGTTCTTCTCACAGTTGTTGAAAATAGTACAGGAATCAAAATCCCTTCGACTGTCCGCGACAGGATGGGCTGTCACCTAGGCGTCCATACGCAGGGCTTGTGTAGTAGGAGCTGAGTTTGGGGGCTTTGCTTTGCAGCTAAGGCTCCTGACATCTGCCCCAACTCATCGCAGCCTCTCTCCTGCACCTACCATCCTTCCAGAAGAGAGTGACAGAGATCTTTTGTTCGCCATGCAGAGGAAATGGCAGGGTGAGATCTCACCACCAGGGGGCGCTTCTGAGGCGCTCATCTGTCAAGGTTAACACTGGCAGCTGGACAGGTGCTAGAATCACCCGAGAGACAGACCTCTGGTGCGTTGGTGAGACATTATCTAAACTAGGTTGACTGAGGTTGTTGGAAGGCCCGTTTGATTGTGAGTGGCAGCTGTGCCATGAGCCGGGGATCCGGGCTGAGTTAACACGAAGCGAGTGAGTTGAGCACTGACGTCCATCTCTCTCCCCGCTTCCTTCCTGCAGATGCGATGCGACCAGCTGCTCCGCCTTCCTGTCTGTGATGGCCGCCGGCGCCCTTGGACTGGGAACAAATTTAAACTTGTTCCTCTCTAAGGAACTTCTGTTGGGTGTTCTTCTGTTGCTAAGTTCTAAGTTGCTCCTGTTGGGTGTTTCATCCCAGAAATGGACCAAATAACTAACAGTACAGAAGCATCGTGTCCAGCATCCCAAGGCCCCAGCCCGCACTGTTTCCCCTGCAGTATGTGCTGGAGACCCAACCTGTGTAATAGACGTTGAAGACTGAGCGAGGGAACCCCACTCCTAGAGCTAAGGGCTGGCCTGGGACACCCAAGTTCCTTCCACCAGGTGTTCCTCTCTCTCTTTCCAAAATATGCTCAGTGTCCCTGGTCTTTCAAGGGTGTTGAAAAGTGATTCAAGTCAACCGTCCACCATCTTTTCTCAAAATACTCAACTCTAATAAGTGGTCTCTGTTCCTCCCTCCCCAGGAGCAAGAGACACTCGGTATTCTCCAGGAGGGTTAATTGGACTTTCGAAAGAGAATATCTTTTCAATTAACGCAGAGGCACAAGGTTTTGTTCTAGAATGTGGGGACTCACTGTTGGATAGGTAAGTACCATGGTTGACTTCTTGACATTGGAGAGAAGTCAGACACACTGCATGGACCCTAGCTCTGGGAAGGAACCTGGGGGTGGAATCACGCACACATCTGTGACTAACTCATGAGTGGTCAGATGGAAGAGGTTTGCAGGCCAGTTCTAAAGGCAAAAGACACTGCTTGGAGCTATGCAGAGCAAACCAAGGCTTCATATCACATGACACAGAGGGAGGGTCCCTATGGATTTGAGGCCAGTTTAGACTCTATAGTAAGTTTCAGGCCAGCCCAGGGTACCGAGTGAGACTTCATTTTAGAACAACAGCACGAACCTAAAAACATTATCAACATTACCTACCAGCTGTATTTATAAACCAACACCTATAACCTCAGACCCCAGTCAGCCTCACTCGACACAAAAATACCCTGAATCCAGGCACCTTGGTGACCCTGTCTGGAGGGGAAGGCTCTCTATGACCCCGGCCCTCATGTCCTTTCTCCTCTGCAGTTGAGGTCTGAGAACCTTGCCTTACAGCAGGCATTTCATACACAGCCTATCTCCTGTGGCAGTGGTGTTGAGGCTAGCAAAGGGGCTCACTCTCTGTGCTTCACACCGAGTTAGACGGTGGCCAGACATGTGGATAAGTAGACACATTTTCTCTTATCATCTGCTTTGGGGGGGGGTGGTGACACATCCTAGAACTTAGCAGTGAGATGCCCCCCCCTTAATAGTGAACCTCCATCCTTTCCAACATTCTTTTTTTTTCATTTTTTAAGATTTATTTTATTTTTATGTGCATATGTGTCTTCATTTCATTGCTGTAAAGGGACACCATGACCCAGGCAACTCTTTTTTTTTTAATTTATTTTAATTTATTTTTATTTTTTATTTGATATATTTTTTATTTACATTTCAAATGATTTCCCCTTTTCTGGCCTCCCACTCCCGAAAGTCACATAAGCCCCCTTCCTTCCCCCTGTTCTCCCATCCACCCCTTCCCACTTCCCTGTTCTGGGTTTGCCCTATACTGCTACACTGAGTCTTTCCAGAACCAGGGGCCACTCCTCCATTCTTCTTGTACCTCATTTGATGTGTGGATTAGGTTTTGGGTATTCCAATTTTCTAGGCTATGAGTGCATACCATGATTGATATTTTGAGACTGGGTTACCTCACTTAGTATGATGTTCTCCAGTTCCATCCATTTGTCTAAGAATTTCATGAATTCATACTTTCTAATGGCTGAATAGTACTCCATTGTGTATATATACCACATTTTTTTGCATCCATTCTTCCGTTGAGGGATACCTGGGTTCTTTCCAGCTTCTGGCTATTATAAATAGGGCTGCTATGAACATAGTGGAGCACGTATCCTTATTACATGCTGGGGAATCTTCTGGGTATATGCCCAGGAGTGGTATAGCAGGATCCTCCGGAAGTGACATGCCCAGTTTTCTGAGGAACCGCCAGACTTTCCAGAGTGGTTGCACCAATTTGCAACCCCACCAGCAGTGGAGGAATGTTCTCTTTCTCCACATCCTCGCCAACACCTGCTGTCTCCTGAATTTTTAATCTTAGCCATTCTGACTGGTATAAGGTGAAATCTCAGGGTTGTTTTGATTTGCATTTCCCTAATGACTAATGAAGTCAAGCATTTTTTAAGATGCTTCTCAGCCATCCAAAGTTCTTCAGGTGAAAATTTTTTGTTTAGCTCTGTACCCCCATTTTTAGATGTGAAAATGTTGAGGTTTCAGAAGAAGAACAGAGAGATAATAAGATATCCAACTTCTACCCAAAAGTCTTGGTGAAAGGATTTGACAGGGCCTACCCTTGTAGAGCTGAGTTTTCTCAGGGCCAGTTGGTCTGGCTTGGACTCAGTATCCACCAGGAAACATTAAGTACCCTCATCTTAAGTACCTTCCTGTTAAGTACCTTCCTGTTAAGTACCTTCCTGTTAAGTACCTTCCTGTTAAGTACCCTCGTGGCTTTTCACCTGTTGCCAGGCAAGGATTTCCACAGCTGCCCCTCTTAGCCTCTGAAAGGGTCCCACATGACAGCCCTTTCAGGATTAAAAGTGCCTGTGTCACCTCCAACAGAGGCCTGCCTACCCAGTGTCTAAGGGCAGACTAGGCTTTTGGCCTACATGCAGATCCACGGTCACATAGCCATTGGGGGAGCTGGGAAAAGGGGGGAGACTTTGCAAGTTCCTATGAATGGATCAATATTTCAAATGAAGAAGCCATCACGTGACTTCCCTTAGAAAGAATAAAGAGATGTCTCTTCACCCCCCAGATGAGAGGCCTGACCAAACTATGGATTCTGTCCAGTCTAGTTTGGTCCTCACTGAGATTGTTGGGGTCACTTACGGGAGTGTGAGTGACTTTAAGGCAGCTATATCCCTGGGAAGCCCCTTGGGCAATTTATGGGCAACTACCCTTGAAGACTCCCAGTTACAGAATGGCTGACTCGGGGAACGTTGCTCAACTGGAGTCCCCACCTCCACCACACCTCTACCCCCAGGTAACCTTCCCTCCCTATATAACCCTGGGGCAGGGAGAGGCTTCATAAGACTCTTATGAGGCTTTCTGAGCCCTCTAAGAGAATGTTAGCAGATTGGGGTTCATCAAGATCTTGTATGGGAGATGATGGGTGTGTCTACCCAGAGGAACTGTGTGTCTGAGAGAAGCAAGGTTATGTGTGGATAGGACCATGCCACACATGCATTGAGATGGCTTATTCTGCATCAAGGGGTTTGATGACAAAGGCCACATGGACACCATAGCCTGGCCACTCCATCACCGTGCTATGCCTTAGGTGATGTGGAAACCGAGTCTAGCTCTATTCTAGCAAAGCTTTACTTAAAAACCAGGCAGTGGCCAGGTTTCCCAGAGGGCTCCAGTTGGTCAGCTTTTATCTGAAATTTGTGAACTGAGCACTGCCGTGTACCTGGGCAGGGATAGCGCTCAGGTGGGGAGAGTGACCGCCTTGCTCACACGAAGCCCTGGGCTCGGTCTTCAGCACCGTGTAAAATCAGAGTGGGGGCTCATGCCTGTAAATGCAGCCTTTGGGAGAGAGGGGTGAAGATATCAGAGGTTCCCAGCCATTCCTTCTTCATAGTAAGTTCAAGGCTAGCCTGGGCTATAAGAGGTCCTGCCTCAACAAAACAAAACAAAACAAAACAAAACACTTGTGAAATGCTCACGGTGTGAATTCATGCTGGGTCATCTCCCCCTCCCCCCCACCCCTCCATTTCTCTGTCTCCTCTCCCCCCCCCCCCAATGGGCATTACCAATTCTATTAAAAACAAAAGTTTTTACTCTTTTGGGGTTTGGTGTTCCTTTGTTTTCAGAACAAATGTGGAAGTGACCAGGAGTCTCCTCCTGACTATCTTCCTCCTCCCTCCTCCCTGCTGGCTATGTCTCTCCTGACTGTCTTCCCTCTTCCCTCTTGACTGTCTCGCTCCTCCCTCCTGTTTCCTTCCTCTCTCCTGACCATCTTCCTCCTCCCTCCTGTCTGTCTCCCTCCCTCCTGTCTGTCTCCCTCCCTCCTGACTGTCTCCCTCCCTCCTGACTGTCTCCCTCTTCCCTCCCTCCTCCCTCCTCCCTCCTGACTACCTCCCTCCTCCCTTCCTGAGGTCATTCTCCCTATAACAGTCTAGATTCCAGACAGTGTTTATTAGGACTCCACGTGGAGATGACGTTCTGGTTAATAACACCCACGTGGTTATGGTGAGTTGTGCCACTAAATGCCAGAATCGGGTGATCAGTGAGGTGGGGGGGGGGGGGGAGAGGAGAACACCTTCCTGGAGGTCACTTTGGCCAGAAATGGATTTCAGTATTTGGCCACAGAGACACAGACGCCCGGCCTGCCTCAGTCAATCCCATTTCTCCATGCTGCTTCGAGGAAGCAGAGAGAAGACACATTTTAAAGTTATTTTTGCTGTTCACAGCATCTGCAGGGTGAAGGCACTTCCTAGAACGTCGTCGTAAGTTGGAGCCAGAGCTTAGGCTGTTGGATTCCTGCCCCACGCCCAGATCTAGACAAAACAGCCTCAGCAGACAGTTGCCTTTCAGGGTTTTAAAGTTCAGCAGGAAAGGAGACAGAAGTTGAGGCTCCTTGGCAAGTGCCTTCACATAACAGGAAACATCCCTGTTTTATGTGAAGCTTAAAACTCTTCGGATGAGAAGAGTCAGACCTCAGATTTATGGTACAAGCTGCCTTCCTCACAGAGACAGTGCTTGCCAGGGTGATCAGTTCCCCACCGAAGTTCTGAACCATCCCATTTTATAGATGCCATTAACTGCACTCCATTGATCTGCCTACTCTCCAACTAGACCCACCCACCCCCGGCGAAAGCAGAATTTCCAAAGGCAAGCAAGGGTTATTTTAAAAGCACAACATTTTCCTAATTGACAGCACGCATCCAGCGATGAAATGATTGAAAACGATGTAAAAAGGAAACCATAAAAAAAGATAAATAGAAGAAAAAGCAAATATCCTAACGTAGTACAGGAAACAGTTACCGTGATTAATCGCTAGCTTTAGACAGGAGCTTCCTGGCAGCCAAGGATAAAAGGGCCCATGCCACGGTCAACCTTCCTAATGATCAGAATGAAAAATGTTAAATTAGAGATGAAATCCCTCATCACAGACCCTATATAGGGAATGATCAATTACTGATGGCTTGTGAATGATCCATCACTTAGCCAAGACACACGAGCCGGGGGAAGCTCACTATTTTTGTTATGCTTTGGCGTGTAGCATTATTGCAAAAAAGCTAAGTCACAGTCACTCTGTTATGGAGTGAGTCTCTGAAGGGCACACTGCCAGCCGTTGAGTATTGATATGGATTTCTCCTAAGACACAGCACAGATAGAGTATGTTGAGAGTTATAGTTAATTCCTAGCAACTCGGTGGCTGAGTTGGTGACCTTCTGGGTCCCAGCGGGGCTGCCGGCCTCTGATGTACCATGCTGTCTAGGCTTTGCCTCTATCATACTGTGATCTCTTCTTGAGAGCCCCTGAGGTACTTCATGTTACTTCCTGTACACTGCGGAGTTCAGAGTTCAGATCTCAGAGTGACTCCTCCCACTTGTTTTAAGTCCCTGGGGTTGTGGCCTCAGTGTCTCTCTGTCCCTTGAATGCCAGGCTCACCCCAGACTTGAGTGTTGGTTATTGATGAACTTGGCCAGCTGACCACTCTTTACTGCCGGGGTGGGTGGGGGTGAGGTCATAGTGGGCGTGCCTCTCTGACCCTCCTGTTTGCATGTTTCCATTCCAAGCCCTGTCGTAGCCTAACCTTCTTGTCTACTTTCTTTATTTGAACTGGGTTCTAAAGTTTTTAGCAGGGAGTTTCTCTGATGAACTATGTAATGCTGATACTGCACTCAGGAAACATTTTTTTAAAGAAAACTCCCTCTGTGTATGTGTGTGTATGTGTGTATGTGTATGTGTGTGTATGTGTGTGTAAATGCATACATGTACATATGTGTATAGGGTGCATATATGCCATGGCATGCACACGGAGGGCAACATTGGTGCTAGCTATGGCCTCCATTGTCTGAGTCAGGGTTTCCTCACTGCCTTTGCCCTCACCAGGTTTGATGATTTTTGAGCATCTGAAGATTCTCCTCTCTCTACCTCTCGTCTCCTCACAGGAACGCTAGGATCAGGGGTGTGAGCTGCTGTGTCCTGTTTCATGGGAGCCCTGGGGATCTGAATTCCTGTCCTCAGGCTTGTGTGGCCTGTGCTTTCCCTTTGATCTGTCTCCTTACACCTCCCCGAACCCCAAGGCAATCATTACCATACAACGAATACGGACACAACAGCCAATCACAGGGCTAGAATTATGTCTCTAGAAGCCAGCCCTTGATCATTCTTGGTAGGTCTTCCTGGTAGGTTCTGCACCATGAATTTGGTATTTTCTAGGATACCAGTCACTCTGGGACCCAAGAGTCCTTTGACATCTCAGAATGTGTGCTGGGATGCTTTCTTTGAGGGAAAGATTGACCCATGACTTATGGGTTCGGCAACACAGAGGGAAGCTCAGTATGGGATCAGGACTGGCGGAGTCTATAGTGGCATGAGTGGTGTGTGGGAGGGCGTGGTTCAAGTGTATCCCCCATTTTAGCCTCAGCTACTGCATGGACATTATCCCAGCTCTGGGTTTCCATGACTTCCTCAATTTCAAATATTCTTTGTGACACAACTGTACTCCAAACATCGTGTCCTCTGATTCTCCCAAGAACACCCAAACCCACTTAGCAGTCCTAAGAATTCTAATGTTCATCTTAGAAAAAAAAATCTCATAATTGTAGGCCTGTCTATGTCTGTCAACTTGTAAGGCACACAGTCTATGTTTGTCCCTGGCTGTCGGGGCTGTCAACCCCAGCTTACTGGTGTAAACTTTGGAGTCCTCCATGTGATCTCCTTCTTAGAACACCTCTCTCTCAGATCCTGCCATGGCTGCGTCCTTGGCATCTGAGTGCTACTCAAATGTCCCCTTCCGAGTGAACTTCATGAACAACCCTTTTCTCAGCTCTGGTCACCTTCTGGTGCCCCTGGTGGTAGCGAGTCTTATCATGGGCTGTCTTAGTCAGGGTTTCTATTCCTGCACAAACATCATGACTAAGAAGCAAGTTGGGGAGGAAAGGGTTTATTCAGCTTACACTTCTGCATTGCTGTTCATCACTAAAGGAAGTCAGGACTGGAACTCAAGCAGGTCAGGAAGCAGGAGCTGATGCAGAGGCCATGGAGAGATGTTCCTTACTGGCTTGCTTCCCCTGGCTTACTCAGCCTGCTCTCTTATAGAACCCAAGAATACCAGCCCAAAGGTGGTACCACCCACAAGGGGCCCTCCCCACTTGATCACTAATTGAGAAAATGCCCCACAGCTGGATCTCATGGAGGCACTTCCCCAACTGAAGCTCCTTTCTCTGTGGTAACTCCAGCCTGTGTCAAGTTGACACACGAAACCAGCCAGTACATGGGCTAAATGCCAGAGATCTCTATCCCTGTTGGAACTCTTGCTTCAAGATTCTGGGACTATTTTCTGGGGAGTGCAGTTGTAGTTTAGAGATTTTTTTTTTTTTGTACAGTTCATGGACAACATGTGCCCCAGGACAACTATAGATGTGCCCAATACAATGTTGTAAAGTTATTTAGCACTTTATGGGAGTTTTTGGGAGGTATTTGTTGTGTAATTTGCACCATTGGTGAGGTTGAACTTGTAGATGACAACACTGGCCGGGGATGCTGAAAAGCTGGGCTGGCCACATGTTACTCAAATGTTGTAATCAGTGCACAGCACTGACCATTCCCCGCCCGTATGAGCATCAAATAAAGAAGGTGATTGATTCTCATTCTTTTTGTTATAAATTGTACAAGGGAACTTTTTTATTTGGCCATTCTGTAATACCTAGAATGTAAAAAATGTTCAGAAATGTTAGATATATAAATGAAGGGATGATCGTTCTGTGCTAAAGCATCCTGACCCCTGGGACTGGTCAGAGCTCAGCCCTGGCAGCCCGGGCCCTGCAACTCTTCCCCTCTGTCCTCAGGAGAACTGTCTAGGCTGCCAACCGCTGTGTCCAGAGGGAGTTCGGGATTCACCTGCTACCACCCATTGGGTCCCCTGCAGATCCTACCTGAGTGAGGAAACAGTCGCAGTGACTGGAAGTCCTGAGAGCGACAACAAATGCAGCTGAGGGAAGCTTTGGGACATTCCGGGGCTGAATCATAAGGCTCCGTATCCCAGAAGGATGTGTATGTGTATGTGTGTGTGTGTGTGTGTGTGTGTGTGTGTGTGTGCTCCTACGCTTGTGTGTACAGATGCAGGTGTGGCAGAGGGTGTCTCTCTCAGCCGTTCTCTGTTTCAGTTTTTGAAACAGGCTATCCCACTCAACCGGAACCTCACCGTTTCAGCTGGACCAGCTGGCCAGAGAGTCCTGGAATCTTCCAGTCTCTACGTCTTCAGTGCTAGGGCTATGGACATACGCGTCCAGGCCTGGCTTTTGTTTTTTTCCTTTTAATGATTTATTTAATTTTAAGTGTGGGTGTTTGGGATCCGAGCTCAGGTTCTCACGCTTGCATGGCGAGCTCTTTCCTGACTGAGTCATCTCCCAGCTCCCAGAGGGATGGTTCTGCGAGACGCTTCTCTCTCTCTCTCCACCCTCTGAACTTTCCACACCCTTCAAGGCCTTGACTGTGTCTCAGCCCCTCTCTCGTTGGCACGCCAACCTCTGCCTCGGTTAACTGTTTACTCTTCTGCGAACCCTGCTCAGCTCCCCTCCCTGTCTTCTGGTTGGCTTATTCATCCGGTCATTGGTTTACAAACACTAGCTGGGCCTCCATGACTTGTCAGGTCCTATGCTCTTTAAAAACCAAAAACGAAGACACAAGGTAAAAGTCCCTGTCATCAGGTGACCTTCAAACTGACGTCCTTCACTCCTGGCAGACTTCTCAAGGCTGGAGACATTGTCCCCACTATGTTTCAGAGGGAGTCCCCTCCCCGCCACACCCCAAGCACAGGCTCTCCATTTTGCAGAACAGAAGGCAGGTCACCTAAACGCACACCCACTTTGCTTCAGGACAAAGACGGCCTGTGCAAACACGATGCTTCTAATTGATGCCTTCCCCCTTGCTCGATGAAGAGCTTGTGTGTAAGGAACTCTACACTGCTCCTCAGGCCTCGGATATGATTCACTTCAACATCTTCCTTAGGAAAAACCCACGCATGTTGTGAAGATTTGTAGTCTCCCTGCTGGGCCCGTGGCTGCTAGACTTAAGGCCTGTGTTCTGACGTCAAAGCGGCTCTTCAAAAGTCTGACTGACTCAAACATCTTTAGTGTGAATTCGCTTCTGGGGTGGGAGAGGGAGAGAGAGGGTAGATGCCTCTTCCTGAACCACTAAAACCTTCATGTAGAGTGTCACGACCCTGCTGCTGAAGCCGCTGGGCACAGACAGGCTGCCGTCCGTGGTCAGCGGAGTCCAGAGCACTCCTTACCTTTGTCTGTGAGCTCTCTACGGCTCACATGTATTTAAAGGGTCTCAACACCATCACCCCCACGTTTCCAGGGGAAGGTGACCATTTTAATCCTTTATCTTTGATTCTTTGGGATCCAAGGAACAAGATAAGTAAGACATCTCCCCACCCCCACCCCCACCTCCAACATCTTTTGTCCCAAACCACAGAATTCAGTGTGTCTGAAACCCTGGTGCTTAGGATCTTTTCAGGCTGGGAAATTAGCCTGGAAAACGAGACATCGCTGCATTTGGGAATATCAGTGGCCTTTTCTTGGACCATTGCTTTTCGCTAAACAGCATCCTGTTTTCTGCCACTGTTATTAACCAAATAATGAGCTTCAATTCTCAGGGGTATTTGCTTCCTGAGAGGCACCGACTTGAAGCCGGCACTGATCCCATACACTGAGGCTTTAATGGGGGCTACAGAAGACAGCTTATTGAAATGAGGTGTTATTTGAAAAAGTAAAAAGAACAATTTAGTAGCGACGCTTGTATCCGGAGTCAGTTTTCCTCGAATCTCACATTATGAGAAAGACAATTCTGGGCTGGTGAGATGGCTCAGTTGGGAAAGCATTTTTTGCCTTGCAAGCATTGGGGACGTCCACTGGGTCCCCAGAGCCCAGCTGCGAACCGCAAGCGTGGTTGGTTGCTTATATCCCAGCCCTGAGGGAGGGCGACCGCAGGATTGGTGGAGCCGCTCTGGTCAGTCGGTCTAGTCTAATAGATGGGCTTCAGGCCAACAAGAGGCCTTTTCTTAAGGAGAGTAAATGGTGTTCCTGAGGATGACACCCAAAGCTGTTGTCCAGCCTTCATAAACACGTATGTGCAAGTGCACACACATGCACACACACATATGTACACATTAAGAAAAGAAAGTGAAAGACTTAAGATCAGCAAGCCTTTTCTGTAGAGACTTAGACAGTAAACTGTTTCCTCCCCCACTCCCCACGGGGACTAAATGGCCTGCTACTCTGGTGTCAGCATAGGAGAGTTAGCTGGCATGGTTTTGTGCCAACACAGAGTCACGGAGGAACATGCAAAGTGGAGTTTAGTTTTCATATCTTGTGGAATATTTAATTTGGGTTTCTTTTAAAAGCTCTTTTGGATATGAGGCTACCTTTAAGCAATGAGCACTATACACATAGGCTATCATCTATGTTCTGTTGACCCCTGCGACAGAGACAAATTCAGAGTTGGCTCTGGGGTCAAAGACTTTTTAGCACATGGCTCTGTCAAGATGGGCAACTCTCTGTATCTCCATCTGTGAAGCAGGATCAACACTGTCTTCATCATGCTTACTGAGGACGGGGAGATTGGCCTTACGGTGCACAGAAAAATGCCTACCGCATGGCAAGAACTCAGTCTATTCATGTTTTTGACAAATATTTATGGGGCAGTCTCAGGGCAGGTGGTCTACTCAGCCCAGGGGGGGGGTCTCATGATTCCTGCCTAGCATAGCTTAAAGCCAAATGAAGCTGATAAGAGACGTAGCTGTTCTTATTACCCACAATGCTTGGGGATTATATTTGCTACAGCACAACTGATTGACACTTTCATGTAAAAAGGAAAACCACAGATTCTTCACGTATAGCTTGAAGACGGAGTGACGGTTGTAGCGGTCTGACCTACTTCCTCTCTGGCTGTGAGAGCTCTTCCCACTGGCAAGGGCGGCCTGCTTCTCCTTCCCTTGGGAATCTGACTTGTGACCTGATCGGCACAACGTTTCCACGATGGGGCTGGGGAGGTGGCACAGCTGGTAAAGAATGAAGCCCTGAGTTGCGATGCTCCGCACACACGTAAAAGCTAGGCGGTGTGTTCCTGCAACCCAAGCGCTGCAGAGGAGGTGGGGAAGAAAATCCCTGCATCTCACTCACCAGCTTCTACCAGGCTGAGTGAGAGACCCTGTCTCATAAAAATTGGTGAAAAGCTACGAGGAAGATGCCGGACACCAACGTGTGACCTTCGCATACATTAATGTACTTATCTGCATGAATATGCGTACCCCACATCCACACCCACCCCTTACACACACACACATGCACACACACACACATTTTACACACACAGCCTATCACACACATAAACACACACATGCACACATGCACACACACCCTATGCACACAGCACACTGCATACACACAAATGCACATACATAGCACGTCACACATGGGCACACACCCACCTTCTAAACACATACACACAACACACCATACACACATGCACACAAGAACACACACACACACACACACAATGGCAAAAGTGATATGGTGCCAATTCTGGCACTCTATACAAGACTTAGCAACAATGCAGACTTCTCCCTAAGGAAGCGGCCACCACACTGGACTAAAGGGAAGATAAGACCCTTATGCACTGGATCCGCATGGAAGGAGAGAGACTGGTGGAGGAGCATCAGGCTGTCTGATACACACAGCACCATCTTCCTCGGCCTCTCGGTCCATCTGCAGCTCAGGGACGCCCAGGGAACATCTTCAGGCTGTGTTCCGCCAAACAACTGCTTAGAACTGGGAATTCCCAGCCCGCAGAATCCGATGACTGATTGTTGTCTAAACTGCCAAGTTTTCAGCTGAGTTGTTATTCAGCAGTAGATTACCGAGAGGAAGTGGTTTCTGAGTTACGAATGGTCACTTGTGTGGCAGCCTCACTGTGTAGACTAAAGTTAAACACGGAGGAACAGATGAGGTCAGACCCAGCCCATCCCTCACTCTGGACCAGAGCCTGTCTGTCTGCTTTTGTCCAGCCTTAACTGGCCTGTCTCATAGCTCGAAATGGAATATCATCCTATGTATCTGAATGTCCTTCGTGGGTCTTAGGCAATGCCATCTTTGCCTCCCTCCTTAGATGGGGGAACAGAGAACATGACAGCTCATTTATCTTGACAAAGATAGACCACGTGGAGACAGGGGAGATAGCTCAGTGGTTAAGATTACATCCTTATAGAGGACCCAAGTTCAGTTCCCACACCTCAGGTGCTCACAACTGCTTGCAAATCCAACTCTGAGGGATCTGATTCTTCTAACTCCCATGGGCACCTTTACTGATACACACACACACACACACACACACACACACTAATCATATTAATATTATTATTAATAATAAATATGTTGAAAAATAGAACAACAACTCTGGAGGTTCCTTATAAAAGGCATGTGCTGAATGACCCGTTGCATTAACAAAACAACAAATTAAGTGTTACAAAGATGGCTTAGCAGACAAAGTGCTTGCTGCCAAATACAACGATCTGAGTTCAGATCCCGGCACCTACCTAAAAAGCTAGATTTGGGTGGCCTGTGCCTGCAAATCTAAATCTTAGAGGGCAGGGACAGACTTGCTGGCCAGCATGGCTAGATGGATTGGTGAGTTCTGGGTTGATCAAGAGTCTCAGTCTAAAAAAGTGGTAGAGAGTGACTAAGGAAGACACTTAGTGTCGAGCTGTGCTCTCCACATGCACGCGTACACATAGATTCTCTCGCTCTCTCACACACACAGATCCTGTCACATGAAGTGACCACAAGGCAAGCGCTGCTTGGCAGCACAGAACGACCCAATACTTGATGCTCACAATGATGACCCCGAACAGAAAGCACAGATTAAGTGTTTCTCAACCTCTATTTTAAAGGGAAGGTCTGCATAAAGGACACCCAGAAACATCACCATGCCAAATGGCTAAAAGAAATAGCCACGTGATGCCCAAGGGCTCAGCTCCAGTGACGTGGAGTTCCATGGCACCGGCATGGAACAGTCGGCATCAGATAAATAGACCATCACTCTTTCCGCAGGATGACCCGCCTGTGTTCCGAGCCTTGGCTAGCACAAAGCCTTCTACTAGATGAGAAACGAGCGTCACTTGTGTGCAGCTCTGAGCTCAAGTGCGCTCTCGAAAACCTTCCTGGGAAATTTTTTGGGTTTTTTTTGGACAGGTGTCTCTTTTCCAACAGCATAATATTTAGACGTTGCATCTTAAATACGTGCAGATGAAATGATATCCCACGTTTGTATTTCATGTCTACCCGGATGGGGTAACGGTTCTAAGAGCTGCAGAGAACGGATCCTCCATGGATGCTGAACGGAGATAAAGCCTCACCTCCTGGTGACCCTGAACAGAGCTCTGTGGTTATAAGCTCCAGAACGAGTGCTTTATGATCTCAAATCTCGAATGATTTAATATGCACGGGCCAACATCTGCTGTCTTGTTTCCACACACGCTAACCGTATTTTCCTTTTTCAAAAGGATCCTGGAGACAATAGAAACTGACTTTGCCACCTGCAGGCCCTTAAGAGCTTGGAAAGATGTGTGTGTTGGCAGAATCCAGCTGCCAGGCGGTTACACTTGGTCTACACGGTGTTTGGAGAGGTATCCAGATTTGAACTCTTCTAGAGGGAGGCAATGGCAGTTCACTCTGGCTTCCTCTTCCAGAATATTCTCTGATGTCTTCTGTCTGCTTGTCTCATTGTGCCTTGCATTGCTGCTCCAGTTTCTGAACATCTGGCACTAGACTTAGACTCTTAGTTCTCTGATGAGTGTGTGCACACCTGTGTGTGTGTGTGTGTGTGTGTGTGTGTGTGAGAGAGAGAGAGAGAGAGAGAGAGAGAGAGAGAGAGAGAGAGAGGTTGATCAAAAGCCGATCTTAGAAGTCATTCTTAAGGCACTGGCCATCTTGTTTCTTGGCATGGTCTCTCTCATTTATCCTGGGCCTCACAGATTTGCATAAACTGCTGGCCAGTGAGCCTCAGGAATTCTTTGTCTCCTTGGTGTTGGATTATAAGTGTGATTTCCATAGCTGTTCTCTCTCCCTCTTTTTCTCGCTCTCTCTTCCTCTCCCTCTCAGATTCTGGAGATTAGACTTGGGTCCCTGTGTTTCTGAGGCAAGCCCTTCATCAATGGAGCCATCTCCCCAGCCCAGGCGTCTAATCTCTGTAGAGGACAGACATTGCTGTAGTGTGTTTTGCACTTTGTTTTTAAGTGTCTATTTTTTAAAGGGGGAGATTCTGGTCGCTGATACAACCTAAAAGGAAGCATGTTAGCATGCACGTGAGACAGCCAGTGCAATAGTGTCCACCCACGTGTCCCAGAGGCTGGGAGTGTGCAGGCTGTTCCAGCTGCACCACACTCTCCTCACAGGTTGGGGATTGCTATTGCTATGCTATATGCATGTACAATGTGCTATTGCTGTCCCCGTAGCTTATTCCCAGGCTTGATGCTGGCCTTGGAATTCCAGTGGAGTTGCACCTTCAGTGTGAAGATGGACAGTGGGGGCCATCTGCAAGAGGCAAAGCCAATACAGCCAAATAGAACTCACATGGCCAAGCTCTGTGAAAGACACTGGGCATGTATCTGGGGGATCTAACCGAGGAGTTCACTCAAAATCTGCAGAACAGCAGCTAGGGCTGGGACTCGGTCGGCGGAGGGCTTAGCCTAGTGTCCACAGAGCCCTGAGTTTGAGCGTCATGGCTCATAAAACAGGCATGGAGTGCATGTCTGTAATCACGGCACTAAGAGGCAGAGGTAAGAGGAACAGAAATTCAAGGTCACCATCTTCCTCAGAGGGAGTTCAAAGCCAGCCTGGCTCTCATGAGACTCTTTTCAACAACATATGCAAACATTTACTGTGCACGTTCCTCAGGACCAGGCTGAAGGCCAATGTATCCCATGGGCATTACCTCTCCCAACCCGTATAACATCAGCTCATTAACACCTCATAAGGATTCTTGATGTGTATTCTTATTTTTCATTTATGTGTATATGCCTCTGTCTGTCTGTCTGTCAAGTATGTGCAGTACCCATAGGCCAGAATAGGGCATTGCCCACCCTGACCCCACATTGGAGTTCCAGGTGTTTGTGAGGCATCTGACATAGGTGCTGGGAATGGAATTCTGTCCTCTGGAAGAGGAAAACAAGCCCTTTTAACTGCGGAACTATTTCCCCATCCCTGGAATGCATATTTTTCAAAAACAGAAGGGAACTTTGTCTAAAGGCCTGAAGGATGTTTTAAAAATTTACACTCATTTATCACACAAATAATATTAAGAAGGAATGGGTAAAATACCCAGATTTTGAGTATAGCTGTTCCCCAAATCTGGTTGAAAGGTTTTCTAAGACTTCAGCGTTCATATGAATTACAACTAAAGGTGGTACATGATACAATAACACACAGTGTATTTTATGGATGACTTAAGGGATTTTTAATGGTAATTCTGACTCTGGGCAATTCTCTTCTGCTCAGAAGCTTGTA